>NW_024412377.1:89564765-89632196 GCF_014898765.1 Herpailurus yagouaroundi
TAACACTGAATGTAAATGGATTAAATGCGCCAACCAAAAGACATAGGGTATCAGAATGGATAAAAAAACAAGACCCATCTATTTGCTGTCTACAAGAGACTCATTTTAGACCTGAGGACACCTTTAGATTGAGAGTGAGGGGATGGAGAACTATTTATCATGCTACTGGAAGCCAAAAGAAAGCTGGAGTAGCCATACTTCTATCAGACAAACTAGACTTTAAATTAAAGGCTGTAACAAGAGATGAAGAAGGCCATTATATAATAGTGACAGGGTCTATCCATCAGGAAGAGCTAACAATTATAAATGTCTATGCGCCGAATACCGGAGCGCCCAAATATATAAAACAATTACTCATAAACATAAGCAACCTTATTGAGAAGAATGTGGTCATTGTAGGGGACTTTAACACCCCACTTACAGAAATGGATAGATCATCTAGACACACGGTCAATAAAGAAACAAGGGCCCTGAATGAGACATTGGATCAGATGGACTTGACAGATAGATTTAGAACTCTGCATCCCAAAGCAAGAGAATATACTTTCTTCTCGAGTGCACATGGAACATTCTCCAAGATAGATCATATACTGGGTCACAAAACAGCCCTTCATAAGTTTACAAGAATTGAAATCATACCATGCATACTTTCAGACCACAATGCTATGAAGCTTGAAATCAACCACAGAAAAAAGTCTGGAAAACCTCCAAAAGCATGGAGGTTAAAGAACACCCTACTAACGAATGAGTGGGTCAACCAGGCAATTCGAGAAGAAATTAAAAAATATATGGAAACAAACGAAAATGAAAATACAACAATCCAAATGCTTTGGGACACAGCGAAGGCAGTCCTGAGAGGAAAATACATTGCAATCCAGGCCTATCTCATGAAAAGATGATGTAATCAATATTCCAAATTCTAAAGTGTCTGGTTGTCTAACATATTCTAACGCCAAGAAGTGCTTAAAATACTGGCAAAATTCTTAGAGTATTTTTATAGATAGTAGTAGAGCTTTTAAGTATTCAGCTATAGTTACCATTTATTACTCTCCATATTCTGCTTCTACCCAAAAGTTTTAACTATGTTCATACATGAAAATATTCAATCTCTTGGGGCGCCTGGGTGGCGCAGTCGGTTGGGCGTCCGACTTCGGCCAGGTCGCGATCTCGCGGTCCATGGGTTCGAGCCCCGCGTCGGGCTCTGGGCTGGTGGCTCAGAGCCTGGAGCCTGTTTCCGATTCTGTGTCTCCCTCTCTCTCTGCCCCTCCCCCGTTCGTGCTCTGTCTCTCTGTCCCAAGGATGGATAAACGTTGAAAAAAAAAAAATTAAAAAAAAAAAAAAAAGAAAATATTCAATCTCTCTGTATAAATCTGAAAATGCCAAAGCTACTAGTCCTTTTTCCCAAGTTTTATCACTCATCTCTTGGTTTCTTGAAGTTTGCTCTCTAGTAGTTGGCTCAAGCACAATTTATTTGGACGATATTTGTTGACCTCTTACATATTCAAAACATTTTCTCCATAGCCTTTGTACTTGAAGTCAACTTGATATAAAATCATGGGCTACACATATTGTTTCTTTAGATAACTACAAGTTTTACTGGACAAGCTTTATCCTTAAAGTCAAATGATTCTAAGCAATGCATGTGTGTGGATCATTCTGGGACAGGTTTTATCTATTAAAAGTATGCCCTTTCAATTTGAAATTTCAAGTAGTTTCATTTGTCTCAAAGCATTCAGTTATGGTTTTATATAGTTGCTTCCCTATTGTTTTAGTTTTCTTTCTCTGGGACTCTAATTAAGCATGTTTTGGACTTCCTTTGAATGACTTACCTATCATTTTTTGCTATAATCTTTTTATGTCTTTATTTCTACTTTATATTTTAAATCGAAGTGTAGTTGACATACATATCATATTTTAGATGTACAACACAGTGATTTGACAATGATATACATTACAAAATGGTCAGTGTGGTAAATGTACTTATCTGTCACCATGCAAACTTATCATAGTATTACTTACTTATATTCCCTATGTTGTACTTTTCATCCCTGTGACTTATTTTATAACTGAAAGTTTGTACCTCTTTTACTGTCATCTCCCACCTCTCCTTTGGCAATTACAAGTTTGTTCTCTATATTGAGGAGTCTATTTCTGTTGTGTGTTTTGTTTTGTTTTGGTTTGGTTTGGTTTTAGATTTCATATGAAAGTGAATTCATATGGTATTTGTCTTTTTCTGCCTGACTTAACACTTAGCATAACACCCTCTAGTTTCATCTATGTTGTCAATAATCGCAAGGTTTTGTTATTTTTAAATAACTGAGTAATATTCCTTTGTATGTTTACACCACTTCTTTATCCATTACTCTATCAATAGATCACCTATCAAAGGTTCCTTTTTCCATCCATCCATCTATCAATGGGTTGCTCCTTTATCTTGGCTATTAGAAATAATGTTGCAATAAACATAGGGGTACATACAGCTTTGCAAAGTAGTGCTTTTATTTTCTTTGGTTAAATATCCAGAAGTGAATCCTGAATTATATGGAATTTCTATTTTTAATTTTTTGAGGAACCTCCAGAGTGACTGCACCAATTTACATTCCCACCAACAATGTATCTTTTCTTCATATCCTCACCAACTCTTATTATTTTTTTTTTGTTGTGTTTTGTTTTTGATACTAGCTATTTTGACTAGCGTGAAATGATAACTCATTTTGGTATTGATTTGCATTTCCTTCATGAACAGTGATGCTGAGCATATTTTCCTGTGTCTTTAGGCCATCTCTATGTCTTTTTTGGAAAAAAGACTGTTCAGGCCCTCTGCCCATTTTTTAATTATTTTTTTGAGTTTTTTTTGTTTGTTTTATAAGAGTTCTTTATATATTTTAAATATAAACTCCTTGCCAGATGTGTCATTTGCAAATATCTTCTTCCATTTCATAGGTTGTCATTTAACTTTGTTAATTATTTCTCTGTGCAAAATTTTTCAGTTTGATGTACTTCCACTAGTTTGCTTATTTTTGCTTTTGCTGCCATTGCTTGAAAAAACAGATCCAGAAAATTATTGCTGATACTAGTTTCCAGGAGATTACTGTGTATGTTTTCTTCTACCAGTTCTATGGTTTCAAGTCTTAAATTTAGGTCTTTAATTGATTTTGAATTTATCTTTGTGTATGTTGTAAGAAAGTGGTCAAATTTCATTCTTTTGCATGTAGCTATCCTGTTTTCCCAACATCATTTACTGAAAAGACTGTCTTTCCTCCATTTTATATTCTTGCCTCCTTTGTCACAGATTAATGGACCATATAGGTATGGGTTTATTTCTGGTCCTCTATTCTGTTCCATTGAGGTATATATCTATTTTTGCACCAGTACCATACTGTTTTGATTACTACCACTTTGAAGTATATCTTATTTTTTATTTTTTAATTTTATTTTTTTAATTTACATCCAAATTAGCATATAGTGCAACAGTGATTTCAGGAGTAGATTCCTTAGTGCCCCTTACTCATTTAGCCCATCCCCCCTCCCACATCCCCTCCAGTAACCCTCGGTTTGTTCTCCATTTTTATGTGTCTCTTATGTTTTGTCCCCCTCCATGTTTTTATATTATTTTTGTTTCCCTTACCTTATGTTTATCTGTTTGTCTCTTAAAATCCTTATATGAGTGAAGTAATACTTGTCTTTCTCTGACTAATTTCACTTAGCGTAATACCCTCCAGTTCCATTCATGTAGTTGCAAATGGCAAGATTTCATTCTTTTTGATTGCCAAGTAATACTCAATTGTGTGTGTGTGTGTGTGTGTGTGTGTGTGTGTGTGTGTGTGTGTGTATACACAACATCTTCTTTATCCATTCATCCATCAATGGACATTTGGGCTCTTTCCATACTTTGGCTATTGTTGATAGTGCTGCTATAAACATTGGGGTGCATGTGTCCCTTCGAAACAGCACACCTGTATCCCTTGGATAAATACCTACTAGTGCAATTGCTGGGTCATAGGATAGTTCTATGTTTAGTTTTTTGAGGAACCTCCATACTGTTTTCCAGAGTGGCTGCACCAGCTTGCATTCCCACCAACAATGCAAAAATGATCTTCTTTCTCCACATCCTCGCCAACATCTGTTGTTGCCAGAGTTGTTAATGTTAGCCATTCTGACAGGTGTGAGGTGGTATCTCATTGTGGTTTTGATTTGTATTTCCCTGATAATGAGTGATGTTGAGCATTTTTTCATGTGTAGGTTGGCTATCTGGATGTATTCTTTGGCAAAGTATCTATTCATGTCTTTTGCCCATTTCTTCACTGGATTATTTGTTTTCTGGGTGTTGAGTTTGAGAAGTTCTTTATAGATTTTGGATACTAACCCTTTATCTGATATGTCGTTTGCAAATACCTTCTCAATTCTGTCAGTTGCCTTTTAGTTTTGCTGATTGTTTCCTTTGATGTGCAGAAGCTTTTTATTTTGATGAGGTCCCAGTAGTTTATTTTTGCTTTTGTTTCCTTTACCTCTGGAGACATGTTGAGTAAGAAGTTGCTGCGGCCAAGATCAAAGAGGTTTTTGCCTGCTTTCTCCTCGAGGATTTGGATGGCTTCCTGTCTTACATGTAGGTCTTTCATCCATTTTGAGTTTCTTTTTGTGTATGGTGTAAGAAAGTGGTCCAGGTTCATTCTTCTGCATGTCGCCATCCAGTTTTCCCAGCACTACTTGCTGAAGAGACTGTCTTTATTCCATTGGCTATTCTTTCCTGCTTTGTCAAAGATTAGTTGGCCATACGTTTGTGGGTCCATTTCTGGGTTCTCTATTCTGTTCCATTGATCTGAGTGTCTTTTCTTGTGCCAGTACCATACTGTCTTGATGATTACAGCTTTGTAGTATAGCTTGAAGTCTGGGATTGTGATGCCTCCTGCTTTGGTTTTCTTTTTCAAGATTGCTTTGGCTATTCAGGGTCTTTTCTGGTTCCATACAAATTTTAGGATTATTTGTTCTAGCTCTGTGAAGAATGCTAGTGTTATTTTGATAGGAATTGCATTGAATATGTAGATTCCTTTGGGTAGTATCGGAATTTCAACAATATTTGTTCTTCCTATTCAGGAGCATGGAATCTTTTTCCATTTTTTGTGTCTTCTTCAATTTCTTTTATAAGCTTTCTATAGTTTTCAGTGTATAGATTTTTCGCCTTTTTGGTTGGATTCATTCCTAAGTATTTTACGGTTCTTGGTCCAATTGTAAATGGGATCGATTCCTTGATTTCTCTTTCTGTTGCGTCATTGTTGGTGTATAGGAATGCAACAGATTTCTGTGTGTTGATTTTATACCCTGCAACTTTGCTGAATTCATGAATCAGTTCTAGCAGTTCTTTGGTTGAATCTTTAGGGTTTTCCATATAGAGTATCATGTCATCTGCAAAGAGTGAAAGTTTGACCTCCTCCTGGCCGATTTGGATGCCTTTTATTTCTTTGTGTTGTCTGATTGCAGAGGCTAAGACTTCCAATATTATTTTGAGTAACAGTGGTGAGAGTGGAAACCCCTGTCGTGTTCCTGACCTTAGGGGGAAAGCTCTCATTTTTCCGCATTGAGGATGGTATTAGCATTGGGTCATTCATATATGGCTTTTATGATCTTGAGGTATGATCTTTATATCCCTACTTTCTTGAGGGTTTTTATCAAGAAAAGATGCTGTATTTTGTCAAATGTTTTCTCTGCATCTATTGAGAGAATCATATGGTTCTTGTCTTTTATTGATGTGATGAATCATGTTAATTTTTTTGTGGATATTGAACCAGCCCTGCATCCCAGGTATAAATTCTGCTTGGTCATGGTGAATAATTTTTTTAATGTTTTGTTGGATCTGGTTGGCTAATATCTTGCTGAGGATTTTTGCATCCATGTTCATTAGGGAAATTGGTCTATAGTTCTCCTTTTTAGTGGGGTCTCTGATTTTGGAATCAAGGTAATGCTGGCTTCATAGAATGAGTTTGGAAGTTTTCCATTTCTATTTTTTGGAACAGCTTCAAGAGAATAGGTGTTAACTCTTCCTTAAATGTTTGGTAGAATTCCCCTGGAAAGCCATCTGGCCCTGGACTCTTGTTTTTTGGCAGATTTTTTATTACTAATTTGATTTCCTTACTGGTTATGGGTCTGTTAAAATTTTCTATTTCTTCCTGTTTAAGTTTTGGTAGTTTTTATATGTTTCTAGAAATTTTTCCATCTCTTCCAGATTGCCCATTTTATTGGCATTTAATTGCTCATAATATTCTCTTATTATTTTTATTTCTGCTGTGTTGGTTGTGATCTCTCCTCTTTCATTCTTGATTTTATTTATTCGGGTCCTTTCCTTTTTCTTTTTGATCAAACTGGCTAGTGGTTTATTAACTTTGTTAATTCTTTCAAAGAACCAGTTTCTGGTTTCATTGATCTGTTCTGTCTTTTGTTTGTTTGTTTTCCTTTCAATACCATTGATTTGTGGTCTAATCTTTATTATTTCCTGTCTTCTGCTGGTTTTGGGTTTTATTTGCTGTTCTTTTTCCGGCTCTTTAAGGCATAAGGTTAGGTTGTGTATATGAGATCTTTCTTCCTTCTTTATAAAGGCCTGGATTGCTATATACTTTCCTCTTTTGACTGCCTTTGCTGCGTCCCAGAGGTTTTGGTTTGTGGTGTTATCATTTTCATTGACTTCCATATACTTTTTAATTTCCTCTTTAACTGCTTGATTAGCCCATTCATTCTTTAGTAGGATGTTCTTTAGTCTCCAAGTATTTGTTACCTTTCCAAATTTTTCTTGTGGTTGATTTCAAGTTTCATAGCATTGTGGTCTGAAAATATGCACAGTATGATCTCAAACTTTTTGTACTTGCTGAGGGCTGATTTGTGTCCCAGTATGTGGTCTATTCTGGAGAACATTCCATGTGCACTGGAGAAGAATGTATATTCCGCTGCTTTAGGATGAAATGCTCTGAATATATCCATTAAGTCCATCTGATCCAGTGTGTCATTCAAAGCCATTGTTTCCTTGTTGATTTTTTTATTAGATGATCTGTTCATTGCTGTGAGTGCTGTAATACCTACTATTATGGTATTACTATCAATGAGTTTATGTTTGTGATTGATTTATATATTTGGGTTTTTCCACATTTGGCTCATAAATCTTTACAACTGTTAAGTCTTCTTGGTGGATAGACCTCTTAATTATGATATAAGGCCCTTCTGCATCTCTTGATACAGTCTTTGTTTTAAAGTCTAGATTGTCTGATATAAGTATGGCTATTCCAGCTTTCTTTTGTTGACCATTAGCATGATCGATGGTTCTCCATCCTCTTACTTTCAGTCTGAAGGTCTTTAGGTCTAAAGTGGGTGTCTTGCAAACAGCATATAGATGGATCTTGTTTTCTTATCCATTCTGTTACCCTATGTCTTTTGATTGGAGCATTGAGTCCATTGACATTTAAAAATTTTTTTTTTCAACGTTTATTTATTTTTGCGACAGAGAGAGACAGAGCATGAACGGGGGAGGGGCAGAGAGAGAGGGAGACACAGAATCAGAAACAGGCTCCAGGCTCTGAGCCATCAGCCCAGAGCCTGACGCGGGGCTCGAACTCACGGACCGCGAGATCGTGACCTGGCTGAAGTCAGACGCTTAACCGACTGCGCCACCCAGGCGCCCCGAGTCCATTGACATTTAGAGTGAGTACTGAAAGATAAGAACTTATGCCATTGTGTTGCTTGTAAAGTTGGAGTTTCTGATGGTATTCTCTGGCCCTTTCTTTTTTTTTTTAATTTTTTAACGTTTTTTATTTATTTTTGAGACAGAGAGAGACAGAGCATGAACGGGGGAGGGGCAGAGAGAGAGGGAGACACAGAATCGGAAGCAGGCTCCAGGCTCTGAGCCATCAGCCCAGAGCCTGACGCGGGGCTCGAACTCACGGGCCGCAAGATCGTGACCTGAGCTGAAGTCGGACGCCTAACCGAATGAGCCTCCCAGGCGCCCCATCTCTGGTCCTTTCTAATCTTTGTTGCTTTTGGTCTTTATTTTTTTAATTTATTTATATTTTCATCTTTTCTCCCCTCAGAGAATCCCCCTTAAAATTTCTTGCAGGGCTGGTTTAGTGGTCACAAACTCCTTTAATTTTTGTTTGTCTGGGAAACTTTTTATCTCTCCTTCTATTTTGAATGACAGTCTTGCTGGACAAAGAATTCTTGGCTGCATATTTTTCTGATTCAGCACATTGGTTATATCCTGCCACTCCTTTGTGGCCTGCCACGTTTCTGTGAATAGGTCTGCTGCAAACCTGATCTGTCTTCCTTTGTAAGTTAAGGACTTTTTTTTTCCCTTGCTGCTTTCATGATTCTCTCCTTGCCTGAGTATTTTGTGAATTTGACTACGATATGCCCTGTTGAAGCTTTAAAGGGTATCTTGAAATCAAGTACTGTGATACTTCCAGCTTTTGCACTTCTTTCTCAAAATTGCTTTAGCTGTTTGAGGTCTTTTGTAGTTCCATACAAATGTAATGATTATTTATTCTATTTCTGTGAAAAATAGTATTGGTATCTGATAGGGATTGCATTGAATCTGTAGATTGCTTTGGGTGGTATGGACATTGTAATAATATTCTTTCAATCCATGAAAATGGTATGTCTTCCCATTTTTGTGTCCTCTTCAATTTTTATTCCTAATTATAGTTGTCAGAATATAGGTCTTTTACCTCCTTTTTTATATTTATTCCCAGGAATTTTTTTCTTTTTGGTGCAGCGGGATTGTTTTCTTAATTCCTCTTTCTGCTATTTTTGTTATTAGTATATAGAAACAACAGGTTTCTGTTTTTCAATTTTTCATCTTGTAACTTTAACAAATTCATTTATTCTAATAGTTTTTGGTGGACTATTTAAGGTTTCTATATATAGTATTATATCATTTGCAAATAATGACAGTTGGGTTTTTGTTGTTGTTGTTGTTGTTGTTGTTGTTGTTGTTGTTGTTCTTTGACTTCTTCCTTACCTGTTTGGTTCCCTTTTATTTTTTTGTCTGATTGCTGTGGTTAGCACTTCCATTACTATGTTAAATGAAAGTGGTATCTTGCTCCTTGTCTTATTCCTGATCTTAAAGGAAAAGCATTTAATTTTTCACCATTGAGTATGATGTTAGCTGTGGATTTGTCATATATGGCCTTTATTATGTCAAGGTATGGTCCATCTAAACCCACTTTGTTGAGAGTTCTTATCATGGATGAATGCTGAATTTTGTCAAATGCCTTTTCTGCATCAATTTAGATAATCATATAATTTTTATTCTTTATTTTGTTAATGGGGTGTATCACATCAATTTGCCGATATTGAACCACTCTTGGAGACCAGGAGTAAATCCCACTTGATCGTGGTGTATTATCCTTTAATGCACTCTTGAATTTGGTTTGCTAATAGTTTTTGAGGATTATTGAATCTATGTTCAACAGAGATATTGGCCTGTATTTTTTTGTATTATCTTTGGTTTTAGTATTGAAGTAATGCTGGCCTTAGAGAATTAATTTGGAAGCTTTCATTTCTATTTTGTGGAATAGTTCGAGAAGAATAGGCATTAACACTTTTTTAAATGGTATAATTCACCAGTGAAACCATCTGGTACTGACTTTGGTTTAGCAGATTCTTGTTACAGATTCAGTTTCATTACCAGTAATTGGTCTGTTCAGATTTCTGTTTCTTTCTAATTCATTCTTGGAAGATTGTGCCTAGGAATTTACCCCTTTCTTCTAGGTTGTCCCACTTGTTGGCATATAGTAGTTTTTCATAGTAGTCTTCTATAATCTTTTTTATTTATGTGGTGTTAGTTGTAATTTCTACTCTGTCATTTCTGGTTTTATTTATTTGAGTCCTCTAACTTTCTTTCTTGATAAGTCCAGCTAAAGGTGGATTATCAACTTTGTTTATCTTTTCAAAGTACCAGTTGTTGGTTTCACTGGCTTTTCTAGTCTCTATTTATTACCTCCCTGATTTTTATTATTTCCTTCCTTCTACTAACTTTGGGCTTTACTCTTCATTTCCAGTTTCTTTAAATGGAAGGTTAGATTGTTGATTTGAAGTGTTTCTTGTTTCTTGAGGTAGACTTGTATCTCTGTAAACTTCCGTTTTAGAACTGCTTTTTGCTGTATCCCAAAGATTGTGACCCATTGTGTTTTTATCTTCACATGGTTCCAGATTTTTAAATTCACTCTCTGATTTCTTCATTGACATACTGGTTATTAAGTAGCATGTTGTTTACCCTACACAAGTTTGTGTTGGGGGTGAGGTTTCTAGTTTTATTTATTGTAATTGATTTCTACTTTCATACCATTGTGATCAGAAAAGATATATGGTATGATTTTATTCTTTTTAAATTTATTGACCTTTTTTTATGCCCTATCTGGAGTTCAGTTCTGGGGAATATTACATGTGCACTTGAAAAGAATGTGTATTCTGCTGTTTGGAGATGGAATGTTCTCTATATATCTCTTAGGTCCATCTGATCTGAGTCATTGAAAGCCACTTGTTTCCTTGTTGATTTTCTTTTTTTTCCCCCTTATTTATTTATTTTAAGAGAAAGAGAGAGTGTGTATGCACATGCAGGGTAGGGGCAGAGAGGGAGGGAGGGAGAGAGAGAGAGAAAGAGAGAGAGACAGAGAGAGAGAGAGAATTCCAAGGGGGCTCTGCACTGACAGCACAGAGCTCAGCACAAGGCTTGAATCCATGAACCTGAGCTGAAACTAAGAGCCAAACACTTAACTGACAGAGCTACCCAGGCACCCTTCCTTGTTGATGTTCTGTCTGGATGATCTATCCATCAATGTAAGTGGGGTGTTAAAGCCCCACTACTATTATTGTATTACTCTTTCTCCCTTTAGCCTTCTTAATATTTGCTTCATGTATTTAGGTGCTTCTATGTTAGGCATATAGATATTACAATAGTTATATCCTCCTGTTAGATTGATCCCTTTATCATTATGAAGTGCCTGTCTTTGTCTCTTGTTACAGTCTTTGTTTTAAAGTCTATTTTGTCTGATATAAATATTGTTTCCTTGGCTTTTTTTTTTACATTTGCTTGAAACATCTTTTTCCATTCCTTTATTTCAGTCTGTATATATCTTTGGATATGCACTGAGTCTCTTTTAGGCATATGGGCTTTTTTTTTTTTTTTATCCATTCAGTCTTGCTGTGTCTTTGATTGCTGCAATTAGACCATTTACATTTAAAATAAATATTCATAGGGATGTATTTATTGCCATTTTGATAATTGCTTTCTGTTTTTGTGTGTGCATGTTTGTAGTTCTTTTTCCTTTTTTCTTGCTCTCTTCCGTTGTGATTGGTGACTTTGTTTAGTGTTGCGCTTGGATTCTTTTCTCTTTATTTTTTATATATCTGTATAGGTTTTTGGTTGTGAATATCATCAGGTTCATATATAACATCTTAAATATGTATCAGTCTATATTAAGTTAATGGTTGCTTTAGTTTGAACACGTCCTAAAACCACTACATTTTTATTACTCTCCCTCGACCTTTTATGTGTATGATGACATATTTCACATCTTTTTATTTTGTGAACCCCTTAATTAGTTAATCCTTTAACTATTTTTGGATAATATTGGTTTTACTAATTCTGTCTTTTAACATCCATATAAATTTATAAGTGATTGATCTACTACTTTTACTATATGTTTGCTTTTACCCATGAAATGTTTTCCTTTCATAATTTTCTTGTAGTTACAGCCTTTTCTTTTTCACTTAAAGAAGTTCCTTTAACGTTTCTTAGAAGTCTGGTTTTGTGGTGAAACTCTTCATCTTTTGTTTGGGAAACTTTGTATCTGTTTCTTAAATTTGAATGATAATCTTGCCAGGTAGAGTATTCTTGGTCGTAGGCATTTTTGTTTCTTTCCTTTCAGCGCTTTGAATATATCATGCCACTCCCTTCTGGCCTGCAAAGTTTCTTTCAAAATCAGCTGATAGGCTTATGGGGTTTTCCTTGTACATTTGCTTTTCCCTTATACACTTGCTTTTTTCTTCCTGCTTTTAAGATTCTCTCCTTATCTTTAATTTTGACATTTAAACTATTACATGTTGTGGTGTGGACCTCCTTGGGTTCATCTTGTTTGGGAGTCCCTGAACTTCCTGGACCCAAATATCTGTTTTGTTGTGCAGATTAAGGAAGTTTTTCACCATTATTTCTTCAAACAAACTTTCTTCCCCCTTTTCCCCTCTCTTCTTCTAGATCCCTGCAGAGCAAATGTAAATATTAGTGTGCTTGATGTAGTCCCAGAGATTCCTTAACATAATCTCTCTCTCTCTCTCTTTTTTTTTTTTTTTTTTTTTGGTTGTTAATCTGTGCTATTCAGCTTGGGTTCTTTCCATTATCCTATCTACCAGATCATTGATCTGTTCTTCTGCATTCTCCAGTCTGTTGCTGATTCCCTGTAGTGTATTTTTCATTTCAGTTACTATATTCTTTAATTCTGATTAATTCTTTTAAATATTTTCTGTATATGTTCAATTTCTCACTGAGTTTATTCACTCTTCTTTCCAGTCTAGTGAACATCTTTATGACTATTACTTTGAACTGGTCATCCGGTAGATAGCTTATCTTTGTTTTGCTTAGTTCTCTTTCTGAAGTTTTGTCGTGTTCTTTCCTTTGGAGCATATTTCTCTGTCTTCTCATTTTGTTGGACTTTCTGTGTGTGTTTATATGAATCAGATGAAATAGCTACCCTCTCAATCTTGAAGGAATGGCCTTGTGTAGGAATGTTCCCTTTGTATATTGCATGTGCCTTGTGGCTTTGGCTGGCTATCTGGAGCTGGAATGGTGTGGACCAGGAGCCCCAGTGTGGTCTACATGAGGGCTGTCCTGGAAGGACAGCTGGAACTAAAGCAAGTTCAAGTGAGAGCACTCCATGCAGGGAGCACCTTGGTAGGATAGATGGAGCTGAACCAGGAATGGGCCAGGTGGGCTACCTTGGGGGAGGTAGAGCAAATACGGACTAGGGCCTTGAAGCTCACTGAGACAAGACAGGCTAGAGCACCTGGACTCTACCCTATCCAGGTAAAGTGGCAATGTAAACAATGGTACTCACCATCACCTCTGTCCTAGGAGAAAATTCTAGTAGTTCCACTACCATTTGGCAGGTGCTCTAGGGTTAATAAATGGGTTTTCTTCACTTACAGTCTAGTTACCCTTTAAACTGCTTTCTTTTTTTCTGTGCCCCACATTTGGTGACTCTATCTGTGTGTCCCTCACTGCTATTCCTACCTACTGCATTTTGTAGCATAAGGAGTGTAGGTTCCCATCACTATTGTGTCTCCATCTCTCCTGCCATTCTCTTTGTAGTCTTTCTATTCTTTGTTGTGCACAAGCTGTTCAATTAGGCCTCAATTCTTTTGCAGGAGGAATTTTATATGTAGGTGTAGATTTGATGTGTCCATGGGAGAGGTGAGTTCAGGATCTTCCTATGACTTTCTCATGGACCTCTGTCTCCACTACTTCATTTGTATGTGTGTGTTTAGGCGGGGGGAGGGGGCGCATATCTGTCTTCCCTTAATGGACTTTTGTACTCTTAGTAATTAGTCTTTACTTTTTTAAGTTTTATCATTTTCTTTTTTTCCTACCAAGTTCTTCCAGTTCCAGTTTTATACCTTTATATTATCTGACCATTACCTCCCTGAGGTAATGTGATTTTCTTCTATTATGTGATTTTTTCTTCATGACCTCTTTTTTCATTTTAATTCATGTTGGTATGCTGGGTATAGTTTTCATTTGTTTCATCTTAAATTTTTTTTCTGGTGAATTTCTATCATTAGGAAAGTTGTCCTACTTCTTACATTTTTATAATTTTTTTATGAATACTGTAAATATTTTTATATGAGTAAGTTAAATTTTTCCTCAAGTTTTCAAAATATTGAAGGAACTGGGGTAACTTTCCAGGCTTCACCAGTCAAGGATCTCTCAAGCCTAAGGCCATTTTCTCATCAAATGTTGCTTCTGTAAAGAGTTCCCTCCATAATGTCTTAGAATCTAGTCTGGCTTTGGAGGATTCCTACTGCGAGCCCTCAGTGTCTCCACTCTTTTTTTCTAGGTTGTTGTCTCAGGTGAATAGCTCTTGTTTTTCAAATTATTATTTTTTTCTTTTTTGGCTGGAACTGTCTATACTTTCTATCTTTGACAACTCTAGAATTCATGTCCTTGTCCATAGGAGTTTGGTCTCAATGTAGGGTCTTATCTTTGGGGGATGAGTATCTGCTGTAAATTTTTGAGATCTGCTGTAGCTGGGCTTCTCTGCACTCTTCCCACGGTTCTGTCACAACCTCCCATGTGGGCCTGCTTTCCAGGTCAGTTTAGTTGCCTATGAAGCTCTTGCACATAGTTTTGAGTTTGCAGGTACTTTCTCTTTCTCACCTTCCCCTGTAAAACACTATAGATGATAGATTTTATTTGTCCTGTGGTGTTTCCAGAAGGACAAAAAATGAGATAATTCAGATCTCAGAACTATATTGCTATATTCCAAGTGTAACTGAAAATCTCTTATGAAAGTTTTGTTAATTATAATTCTCAGGCAAAATCAAAATAAAAAATGTTTTCTTAGAGTCAGATTACTAAGCAATTATATATTCTGAAAGCAAATTTGCTTACAGAGTAGAATTTAATAATTCAAAGTAAATTTTCGCATACTCTGAAATATACTTGTTTCACTCTGTTACAGGGTGAGTTTTGAATTTCAGTTTTAGGGAGACAAAATTCATACATTGAAGATGTAACCCCTAGTACCTCAAAATGTAACTATGTGGATGCATATACACAGAAAAAGGCCATGTGAGGAAACCGTCTATAAGTTCAGCTATCTATAAATTAAGGAGAGGCCTTATAAGAAACCCAACTTGCCAACACCTTGATCTCGGACTTTTTGACTCCAGAACTGTTAGAAAATTAATTTCCCTTGTTTGAGCCACCCAGTCTATGGTATTTTGTTATGGCAGCCTCAACCTTAGCAAATTAATACACACTGCTAACTCTGAAATTGATTGAGAAAGAGTAAGCACACTTCTCTAACACTCAGGGAGAAGGAAAGGGAGGTTTGTTGTTATGAGCTGAGATAAAGAATTTGGAATGATCTTCACAGAATTTATGATTATACTCCATTTTTAGCTATAGGGCTTGTTGCTTATATGACCAATGCAATGTGATTTTATTCCTGAATGAATAGGTTTCCAAATGATGCATTCCACATGTATTAAAAATTAGCAATTCTTCCTTTTTCCTATTTTCTTCCTCTTGTCATTTCTTCCATCTTTCCACCTAAAACATTCTTTTTTTTTTAATGTCTAACATTCCCTTATCTTCTGCATACATCCTTATTTGTCATCTTGTCAAAATCCCATTATCATTCACTAGGATTTTCTAGACCACAGCCAAGTGTATTTTTTGGAATCTGCGTGTATGTTGATATTGCTGCACAGTTGACCAGGGATTAGGATTGCAGGACAAGAAATTAGAGGTGTGGGAACCATAGAGCATGTGCATCGGCATCTATGCCTTGATGCTCTCTACATGGCTCTAAAATGCTTTCCACCCAGAACCCCACCTCAGCTACAGCCAAGTAATTCTGCAGTCAAAAGCCTGATTAATTAGACAAATGTGAGGAATAGCTGGTGGAAAGTCTTCAAATGAGTTAATCAGATCTGTAGTGTAAGGGCTCAACGTAAGAATGGATTGACTTTAATGCCACATTTACAGTAACCCTAAAATATTTGAGAACATTGAGTATACACTTTCCCTAAAAACGACATTGTAGTACAGTGTGATTTTTGTTTTGCCCATTATATAATTTTATGCTGTTCTATTCACATTTTGTTAGACATATTTTTGAATAACATCTTTAAAATAAGTGTTAACAATGAGAATTTAGCAGATACCTTAAAATCTATGTGTACTTCTAAAAAAGGTACATATATATTATGATGTTCTGAAATTAAAAATTAGACCAATAGTCTAATTCCTCTTCTTAATTCTATATGTGTGGCATTACAATTAAGATTCAAGATAGTTCCCTGTTTTTATTTTTTTTAATTTTTAAATGTTTTTTTAAATTCATTTTTGAGACAGAGAGAGACAGAGCATGAGCAGGGCAGGGGCAGAGAGAGAGGGAGACGCAGAATCTGAAGCAGGTTCCAGGCTCTGAGCTGTCAGCACAGACCCTGAAGCGGGGCTCAAACTCACGGACTGTGAGATCATGATCTGAGCTGAAGTCAGGTGCTCAACCGACTGAGCCACCCAGGCACCCCACCTGTTTTTGTTTTTAATTTTAATTTTATTTATTTATTTACTTATTAATCTATCTACCTACCTATTTATTTATTTATATTTATTTTTATTTGTTTTTTAAAAGTTTATTTTGAGAGAGGGTGGGGAGGGGTAGAGAGAGGGGGAGAGAAAGACTCCCAAGCAGGCTCTGCACTGCCATCTAGAAGCCTGATGTGGGGCTCAAACTCAAAAACAATGACCTGAGCTGAAGTCTGACGCTTAACCGACAGAGCCACCTATAACCGACAGAGCCACCCAGGCATCCCTAAAGTTTCTTGTTTTTCAAGTGCTTATATTAAGTATCTGTTCTTATTATTTTTCTAGCCAAATACTGATTCATTAATATGTCAGAAAGTCTTTCCTGGACTGCTCAAGATTTTCAATCCATTTACCATACAACTTCCATTTCCTGATGTCTGAATTTCCTTCCTTACCATTTTGGGTTTATAATATATCACTCCCTTAGAACACCTTTAATTTCCTTGCCAAACTCTCTGTTATACTTACAAGGTAAAGTGGAACTCTGTATCAACTATTATCTGCTTGCTTCTCACAAATATCAGTACAATTAATTAGGGCTAGAGAAAAGTACAGCGATTGGCCTTACTATAAATTTATGACCACAAAATTCAAATAGACATTAAGCATCTTCTGTATATTTACTCCCCTACTCTCTAAAATGACTTGTACCTTTTCTCTTCAAGTACCCAAACCTCTTACTCTGCCTTTTGACTTTGAACATGTTTTCTTCACATTTCACTAAAAAACACATTTCACTAAAAAACAGAATCCATCATATGGGAACTAGTTTATCTTCCTACCACCATATCTACCAACTTCCTAGTATCTGGACTAATATTACTTGCCTTCCCTCATAATGAAATTGATGAAGGCGGTGAGCCATATCCTACCCAGGGTCTGGGCTTTCCTTTGTGCTCTCGACTCCTCTCCTCTCTCACTCACCAGCTACCCCATCCTTTTCCTGATCATCAGCTTCTACCATCAGCATAAAAACATTTTGGAGTTTCTCCATCTTTAACAAAAAATTTTTCTGTTCCCTCGCATCCCTTTTTTGATACCCTCTTATTTTCTGCTTCCCTTTAATACACTTCTTAAAGGAATTGTCAATAGTCACTCTTGCTCTTCCTAATATATTGTTCTTTTATTAACCCATTCCATTTGGGCATCTGTTCGCATTGTCCTGTTGATTCTACTGCAATTACATGATAAATGGCTTCCAAGTTCTTATCTAAGATGTCTCTTCAGCTACCTTCCATATAGTCAACTACTCTTTCCTACTTACAACTCTCTGGCTTTTACAGCATCACACTCTCTAGGTTTTCTTCTACTCCATTAACTGATCCTCCACAAATTTGTTTTCTGTATTCAAATTCTCTTTCATGTCTTTAAATATTGGTTACTCTAGGACTCAGCTACCTTCTTTCCTCTGTGTGCACAACCTTCTCCCTACTTGAGCTCTTGCCTAGTCCACTGCTAGTCCAGTACCATCTGCACTTCTATGCAGCACTATCCACTCCCACCCTGGTCACTTACCTTGCTTTCTGGCTAGATCAGCCTTAGGAATAGCTTGCATCGATCTTATGCTCATGTAGTCAGGTCATTGCCAGTGCTGCTGCTGTCACTACAGACCAAGAAGCTCCACATAGGAGGGCTCACCCACTTCTAACCACTTGTTTACCTGGACAATTGAGGCTCTGGCTTCCCTAGTGGCTGTTAGGCATTTGAGTTAACACCTTATGGAAGGGAGCTAATGCCTCATGGTGCAGACTTTGGCCAAGAGAAACATGGAAGTACAATGAACCAGAAGAGAATTTTGCTCTTTTCCTCCCCTCTGGAAAGACTATTTAGAGGCATGGTGGTTTCACACATCCGCACAGAAGACATCTCATGTGATCAAGCAAACAATTGGTTGGCTCTGTAATGCCCCCTGTGTTTGCTTTCACTCCCCTTTCCTCTCCAGTTTGGCTGGGATTACCAGTAACTTGTTTATATGTAAGAATTAAGACATGATCAGTATGCAGATGATTCCAGTAAAAATCTCTAGTCCTAAATTTCCCCCAATCTCTGAACTTGTATATCCATTTACCAGCTTGATTTCGTCACTTGATATGTAATTTATCTCACACTTAACAAATTTGTAGAGTTTCTCCAGAAAAATCTTTCTCAGACTCTCCCAGATCTACACATGATGCCAAATTCTTCTAGGTGCTCAAGTCAACAAATTTTATTCTTCCTTTTTTTAATCTCTCATATCCAATTTATCATCCTGTCCTGTTGCTCAATGACATAATGACTAAATAATTCTAAATAATTGCTTTACATTTTTTCCAAGTTTACTTGAATTTCACCTAGATTATCTGAGTGCCTTATGTGTTATTAAATAGTTCATTTTTTGTAATAAAAAGTAAAGTCTAATTTGATTGATATGCCTATAAAGATCATTGAAATTGCCCTGTTGAGTTAGTTTGTTTTGTGTCTTGTGCCCCTTGTGTACTAATCCATTAAAATAATCCAGATAGCTTTTCTAGTAAAGTCTCATTCAATTATTTATTGTTAAATAAAGACATAAGACCCCCAAATGAAAGACAGTTTGTTAAAAAAAAATCTCAACACTGTATGGTAACTAACTAGAGTTTAAATAAAAATTTGAGTAAAAAGGAAAAAATCTCAAGTGAAAGGAAATGAAATTGTAATCATTTTGCTTTTATTCCACAAAGAAAGAAAACTAGTGTGTGAATCTCCTGTATCCTCGGCCTTGGATGCCAGCAGGGCTGAGAAGGCTGGGTGGAGTGACAAGTACTCTGCAAACGGATCTGCATTAAGATCGGTGCTCTCTAAACCTGACTGAAGGAAGTAAAGCAAGAAAACAGCAGATTAAGAGAGCAGCAAGGTGGCCAAACAGCTTGATTTACTCTCCCATCTCAGAAACTTTCATTAAGATTTACATCATGATGCTGACCTAAGTGGCAAAGCAATTTTTTCATAGCTGAACAAAAAAGCTAATACTTTCCAGTTGGGTCAGGTAACCTTTTTCTAGCTCACAGCAAGTAATGGAGTTTGCCTCTTGTGAATGAGACTGACCAGTGGACATATATCGCCGTATTCCAGAGAAGCAGGTTCTCCATGTGATAAATCTATGCTCCACTTAGTAAGTTTTTTTAAAGCTCTCTCTGATTTTATTCATTTTTCTTAATGAGCCTAAGAAAGACTAAATACACACTTAAAAAAAAATGAATGTCCAACGTGATTTCCTATTATTTTTTTAAGTTTATTTATTTATTTTGAGAGGGAGAGAGAGTGCAACAGAGGGAGGACAGAGAGAGAGAGGGAGAGAGAGAGAATCCCAAGCAGGTTCCACCATGTCAGCACAGAGCCCCGTGCAGGGCTTGAACCCATGAATGGTGAGATTATAACCTGAGCCGAAACCAAGAATTGGTTGCTTTACTGACTGAGCCACCCATGTGCCCACCCAACATGATTTTTAAAAGCACCTGTAGAAAAAACCCAATACCTCAAGAAACAAGTGGCAAAAATAAAAGTAAAACAAAGTTGGGGGCTGGGTAGCTCAATCAGTTAAGCATCTGACTCTGGATTTCAGCTTAGGTCATGATCTCACTGTTCATGAGTTCAAGGCCTGTGTCAGGCTCTGTGCTGGTAGTGCAAATCCTGCTCGTGATTCTTTCTCCCTCTCTCTCTGCCCTGCCTCCCATTTATACGCGTGCTAGTGACTATCTTAGAAACTGTTGCATTAATAGTCCCAAAGCAGCAAGATGTAGAATTATAATGTAAACTAGTGAATGACATTAGTGCTATTCAATTGGACGTAGGATAAGAATCATTTCAGCCAGACAGAGATGGTCTTGCCTTGGTCATGTCAGAGAATTTTCTTTATCTAACTAAAATCCAACTGGTTCTCTTGAGCTAATGCTTACGGTCTCTCCATGTGGATGTTTAAAAAAGAAACTTTACTTCTTCAGTAAAGAAGTTTTTGAGGAGTATATTATTTATTTCTCAATAACAGCAACAAACTCATTTCACATAAATTACACAAAATCGATAATTAAGTATCAGGGAGAAGAAAATTGAGAATTAAGAGCTAAATCATTAAAATATAATAATTTGTTATAAAAAAGTTGTTTCCATTAAAGCAAGAGAAGTAATATTCTTTCTGGCAGTATTTAAAGTTTACTAGTGCCAATATTTCCACTTTTATATAAAAAAGTGACTGTATAGAAATCTTTTCTTAGAATTAATGACTTTAAGGGTTTTTTAATTGAGGTATAACTGATATACAATATTTTATTAGTTTCCTATGTTCAATTCAGTGACTGGACATTTGTATACATTGCAAAGTGATCACCACAGTAACTCTAGTAACTATCTGTCACTATACAAAGTTATACAAAGTTCATAATATTAACTGTACAAAGTCATTTAATACTATTGATTGTATTTCTCGTGCTGTATGTTTCTTCACCATGACTTATTTATTTTGTAAGTGGAAGTTTGTACTTCTTGATTCTTTTCATCCATTTTGTGCTCCTCCCCCCCTCCATTCTGGCCAGCACCAGTCCATTCTCTGTATCTATGAGTTTGGGTTCTGGTTTCTTTTGTTTGTGTTTTCATTGGACATTTAAGTGAAAGAATGTGGTTATTGGTGGTAATTGTCATTCTCTGTCTGAATTATTTCATTAGACAATACTCTGAAGGTCCATCCATATAGTGGCAAATGGCAAGATTTTATTCTGTTTTGTGGGTGAGGTATTATTCCACTGTGTGTGTGTGTGTGTGTGTGTGTGTGTGTGTGTGTGTGTGTATACACCACATCTTATCCATTCATCCATCACTGGGCACTTAGGTTGTTTCTATATCTTGGCTATTGTAAATAAGGCTTAAATAATGCATTAAAATGAGGGTAAATATATTTATTTGAATCAGTTCATTTTCTTCAGGTAGATTATATGCTAGCTCTATTTTTAATTTTTTGGATACTATTTTTCATAGAAGCTATATTCCCACCATTGATCGCAAAGGATCCCTTTCTCCACACTCTCATCAATACTTGTTATTTTGTCTTTTTGATACTAGCCACTCTGATAGGTGTGAGGTGACATCTCATTCTGGTTTTGATTTACATTTCCCTAATGATTAGTGGTGTTGAGCATCTTTTCATGTGTCTGTTGGCCATCCTGTATGTCTTTTTTGGGAAAATGCCTGTTAAGGTCCTCTGCTCATTTATTAAATTTTTTAAAAAATATTTATTTACTTTGAGAGAAAGAGAGGGAGAGAGAGAGAGAGAGAGAATGCACATGTGTGAGCTGGGGAGGGACAGAGAGGGAGTGAGAGAGAGAATCGCAAGGTGGCTCCATGCTGTCAGCACAGAACCTGATGCAGGCCTTAATCTCATGAATGATGAGATCCTGACCTGAGCTGAAATCAAGAGCTGAACGCTTAACCAACTGAGACACTTAGGTGCCCCCCTCTACCCACTTTTTAATTGGAATGTTGGCTTTTTTGTTATTGAGTTGTATGAGTCATTTATGTACTGGGGATATTAAGTCTTTATCAGATAAATTATTTGCAAATACCCTCTCTCATTTAGTAGGTTAGCTTTTTGATTGGTGGATGATTTCCTTTCCTGTGTAGAAGCTTTATAGTTTGATGTAGTTCCAGTTGTTTATTTTAGCTTTTGTTTCCCTTGACTGGGGAAACAGATTCAAAACAAATCATTGCTAAGACAGATGTCAAGTAAATTACTGCCTGTGTTTTCTTCTAGAATTTTTATGGATTCAGGTTTTATATTTAGGTATTTAATGCATTTTGAGTTAGCCTTTTTATATGGTAAGATGGTGGCCCAATTTCATTATTTTGCATGTAGGTGTCCAGTTTTCCCATCACCACTTATTGAAGAGGCTGTCCTTATGCCATCGTGACTCCTCTGTTTTAGATAAATTAACCATAGATGAGTAGGTTTATTTATGGCCTATTGAAGATTAGGGAGTCATTAATTAATCTATGTGTCTGTTTTATGCCAATATTACGGTGTTTTATTTTGTTTTAAATCATGGGTGCTTACCTGGTGTTATGATCTCTCTTTCCTCCTCCTGGCTCATGGATACCAAGGTCAGAAGTACTCCTCACTTTCCAAATTTGGAGCAGGACTTTTCAACCCATGCCTCCCACACAGAACTAGCTGCTTTTGGGAAAAGCATACTTTTTTTTATTTCTATTGCTTTGTAGTATAATTTGAAATCAGGAAGTATGATACCTCTGGTATCATATTAGTTTAGTATATTAGTTTAGAATATGTGTAAAAGGTCACTGGAATTTCAATAAGGATTGAACTGAATCTGTATGTTGCTTTGAGTAATATGGATATTTTCATATTACTGTTCTAATCCATGAGCATGGATTTCTTTTAATATATTTGTCTTCTTCAATTTCTTTCATCAACATCTTATTTTTTTAAATTTTTATTTAAATTCTAGCTAGGTAGCATATATTGTAATATTGGTTCCAGGAGTAGAATTTAGTAATTCATCACTTACGTATAACACCCAGTGCTCATCCTAAGAAATACCCTCCTTAATACCCATGACTCATTTAACCCATCCCCCACCCACCTCCCTCCATCAACCCTCCATTCTCAATTGTTAAAAGTGTCTTATGGTTTGCTTCTCTCTTTTCCCCCCTTTCCCTATGTTCATCTGTTTTGTTTTTTTAATTCCACATATAAATGAAAATATATGGTATTTGTTTTTCTCTAATTATTTCACTTAGCATGATACACTCTAACTCCATCTCCATCATTTCAAATGGCAAGTTTTCATTCTTTTTGATGACTGAATAATATGTGTGTGTATATACACACACACACACACACACACACACACACACATACACCACATCTTCTTCATCCATTCATTAGTCAGTGGACATTTGGGCTCTTTCCCTAGTTTGCCTGTTGTTGATAATGCTGTTTTAAACGTCAGGGTGCACGTATCCCTTCAAATCTGTATTTTTGTATCCTTTGGGTAAATACCTAGTAGTGCAATTGCTGAATCATAGGGTAATTCTGTTTTTCACTTTTTGAGGAACCTCCACCCTATTTTCTAGAATGACTGCACTGGTTTGCATTCCCACCAATAGTGTAAGAGGGTTCCCCTTCCTCTGCCTGCTAGCCAATAACTACTGTTTCTTATTTTGTTAATTTTAGCCATTCTGATAGGTGTAAGGTGGTATTTTATTGTGGTTTTGATGTGTATTTCCTGGATGAGTGGTGTTGAGCATCTTATCATATGTCTCTTAGCCATCTGGATGTCTTCTTTGGAAAATTGTCTTATTCATGTCTTCCCATTTCTTCACTGAACATGTTTTTAGAGTGATGAGTTTGGTGAGTTCTTTATAGATTGTGGATACTACCCCTTTATCAGATATGTCATTTGTAAATATATTCTCCCAATCTGTAGGCTGCCTTTTAGTTTTGTTGATTGTTTTCACCTCTATACAGAAGATTTTGTCTTGATGAGGTCCCAATAGTTCATTTTTACTCTTGTTTCCCTTGCCTCCAGCAACATGTCTCATAAGAAGTTGCTATGGCCCAGGTCAAAAAGATTGCTGCCTGTGTTCTCCTCTGGGATTTTGATGGTTTCCCATCTCACATTTAAGTCTTTCATCCATTTTGAGTTGATTTTTGCTTATGGTGTAAATAAGAGGTCCAACTTCAATCTTTTGCATGGTGCTGTCCAGTTTTCCCAACACCATTTGTTGAAGAGAATATCTTTTATCCACTGGATATTCTTTCCTGCTTTGTCAAATATTAGTTGACCATATAAGTGTGGATCCAGTCCTGGGTTTTCTATTCTGTTCCATGGAACTATGTGTCTGTTTTTGTGCAAGTATCATACTGTCTTGATTATTATAGCTTTTAATAGAGCTTCAAGTCCAGAATTGTGATGCCTCCAGCTTTGCTTCTCTTTTTCAGGATTGCTTTGGCTAATTGGGGTCTTTAGTGGTTCCATACGTATTTTAGGATTGTTTGTTCTACCTCTTTGAAAAATTCTGGTGGTATTTTGAGAGGGATTGCATTAAATGTGTAGGTTGCTTTGGGTAGTTTAGACTTTTTAACAATGTTTTTTCTTCCAATCCATAAGCATCAAATGTTTTTTCCATTTCTTTGTTTCCTCTTCAATTTCTTTCATAAGTGTTCTATAGTTTTCAGAGTACAAATCTTTTACCTCTTTGGTTAGGTTTATTCCTATAACAGTATATTAAAAGAATTATTCACCACGATCAAGTAGGATTTATTCCTAGGCTGCAGGGGTGGTTCATTATTCATAAATCAATCATGTGATACACCACATTAATAAAAGAAAGAATAAGAACCATATGATCCTCTCAATAGATTCAGAAAAGACATTTCACAAAATACAGCCTCCATTCTTGATTAAAAAAAAACCCTCAACAAAGTAGGTTTCGATGGAACATGGCTCAACTTCATAAAACCCATATATGAAAGACCCACAGCTAATATCATCGTCAATGGGGAAACACTGAGAACTTTTTCTCTATGGTGAGGAACAAAAGAGGGATATCCACTCTCACCATTACTATTTAAGATAGTACTGGAAGTCTTAGCTTCAGCAACAAACAAAAGGAAATAAAAGGTATCCAAATCAGCAAGGAAGTAGTCAAACTGTCACTATTTGCAGATGACATGATACTCTATGTAGAAAACCTGAAAGGCTCCACCAAAAAAAAAAAAAAAAATTGCTAGAACTAATACTTGAATTCAGCAAAGTTGCAGGATATGAAATCAATGTACAGAAATCTTTGGCATTTGTATACACCAATAATGAAGCAGCAGAAAAGCAAATCAAGGAATCAATCCCATTTATAGTTGCACCAGAAAACATAAGATACCTAGGAATAAACGTAGCTTTCATCAGGATCTTAAAGTTTGCAGATTACAGTTATTTAACTTCCTTGGTTAAATTTTTCCCTAGATATTTTGTTTTATTATATTTTTATGTCATGGCAAGTGTAATTGTTACCTTGATTTCTTTTTCTGATAGTTTTTTGGTATAATTTTCAACAACAGTTTTTTTTTGCATAATTCTATCCTGCCACTTTGCTAAATTAATTTATTATAACAGTACTTTGGTGGAGTCTTTAGGAATTTCTATATAGAGTATCACATCATCTGTACATAGTATAGTTTTACTTCTTTCTTTCTAATTTATGTGCCTTTTATTCTTTTTCTTGCCTAATATCTGTAGCTAAGACTTTCAATACTATGTTGAATGAAAGTGGTGATAATGGATATCTTTGCCTTGTTTCTAATTTTAGAAAATAAGATTTCAGGTTTTCATTGTTGAGTATGAGATAAGCAGTGGGTTTCTCATGCATGGCTTTTATTATGTTGAGGACATTCCCCCTATACCCAATTTTACTGGGAGTTTTTTCATAAATGGATGTTGTGTTTTCTCAAATGTTTTTTCTGCATCTATTTAGATAATCATATGATTTTATCTTTTAGTTTGTTAATGTGATATGTAACATTGATTAACTTGTGGATGTTGAACCAATCCTTGTATCCCAGGAATAAATCCCACCTGACCATGGCGAATTATTCTTTTAATTTACTGTTGAACCCAGTTTGATAATATTTTGGTTGAGGATATTTGAATCTATGTTTCCATGGGATATTTGCCTGTAATTTACTTTTATTTTATAGTGTTCTCTGGTTTTGGTATAAGGATAATATTGGCCTTGTACAATGAGTTTAGTAGCTTTCTCTTCTCAATTTTTTGGATGAGTTTGAGAAGGTTAAGTATAAAGTCTTGATCGATTGACCGAATTCACTGGTGAAGCTATCTGGTCCTGGACTTAGGTTTGTTGGAAGATTTTTGATAACTGATTCATACCACTTACTAGTAATTGATCTATTCAGGTTCTCTATTTTTTCCTGACTTATTCTTGGAATATAGTAAATTTCTACAAATTTACATATTTCTTCTATGTTGTCCAATTTGTTAGTATATAAATGTTCTTGGTAGTGTCTTACAATCCTTTTGTATTTCTGTGGTATCCATGGTAACTTCTGTTCTTTCATCTCGGATATTATTTGAGCTCTCTTTTTTTCTTGGTGAGTCTAGGCAAGATTTGTCAATTTTGCCTATCTTTTCAAAGAACCAGCTCTTAGTTTCATTGATCTTTTCTGTTGTTTTTTGGTATCTATTTCATTTATTTCTGCTCTAATCTTCATTGTTTCCTTCCTTCTAACTTTTGGGCTGTGGTAGTTCTTTTTCTAGTTGCTTTAGGTGTAAAGTTACAGTATTTATTTGAAATTTCTCTTGTTTTTGAGGTAGGCCTATATTGTTAGAAAATCCCCCCTGCACTCTGCACCCCCTGCCCAGAACTGCTTTTGTTGCATTCTGTAGATTTTGGTATGTTGCATTTCAGTTTTCCTTTGTCTCTAGCTTTTTTTTTTAAATTTCTTCCTTGTTTTCTTCTATTACCCAGTAGTTGTTAAGTACCAATAAGTTTAATGTCCACATATTTTTAGTTTTTTCTGTCTTGTGATTGGTTTCTAGTCAGAAAAATGCTTTATGTGATCTCATTTTTTTTCAGTTTATTAAGACTTGATTTGTGGCCCAACATGTGATCTATCCTGAAGTGTTAAAGCACTCTAGTATTATTGTATTGCTATCCATCTCTCTCTTTATGTGTTAATTCTTTCTTACATAATCGAGTGCTTCCATGTTGGATGCATATATATTTATAAATGTTATTCTTCTGCCTGAGTTGATCCTTTTACCATTATGGACAGTGCCTCTTTTATTAAATATTAAAATATTTTTATTTTTATTAAAATATTTGTTCTAAACTCTTTTGTCTTATATGGTTGTAGCTAAACCAACTTTTTTCTTCTTGTTTTCATTTGTATGGTATTTCTTCATCCATCCTTTGACTTTCAGTCTCTGTGTGTCCTTACTTCTGAAGCAAGTCTCTTGTAGGCAATATATAGACATGTCTCCTTTTTGTTTATTTTTTAATCATTCAACCATTCTGTCTTTTGATGGGAGAATTTAGTCCATTTACATTTAAAGTAATTACTGATAGGTATGTACTTTTTGCCATTTTGTAATTGTTTTCTGTCTGTTTTTGTGGTTCCTTCTTCTTTCTCTTTTCATGTTGTTTGACAACTTTCTTTAGTGTCAAGTTTAAATTCCTTTCTCATTTTGTGTATTTACTATAAGTTTTGCTTTGCGGTTGCTATAATAATCAATAACATCTATTTATGTATATAACACTCTATTTTAAGTTGATAGCAATTTAAATTTGAACACATTCCAAAATTATATGTTTATACCCACTGTACTTTTATGTTTTCAATGTCATATTTTACATCTGTTTATTTTATGTATCCCTTAACTAATAATTGTAGTTTTGATTTTACTCCTTTTGTCTTTTAACCTTCATAAATGATAAATCTACTACCTTTACTATGTATTTACATTTTTCATTAAGATGTTTACTTTCATGTTTTGTTATTAATTAGTACCATATCTTTTCAGTTTAAAAATAGTCCCTTTAACATTTCTTTTAAGGCCATTTTAGTAGTAATGCAATTCATTTTTTTAAATATGAAATTTACTGTCAAATTTGTTTCCATACAACACCCAGTGCTCATCCCAACAGGTGCCCTCCTCAATGCCCATCACCCACTTCCCCCCCCAACTCAGTTTATTCTCATTATTTAAGAGTCTCTTATGGTTTGCCTCCTTCCCTCTCTGTAACTTTTTCCCCCCTTCTCCCCCCCCCCCCCAGTCTTCTGTTGAGTTTCTCAGGATCCACATATGAGTGAAAACATATGGTATCTGTCTTTCTTTCTATGACTTATTTCACTTAGCATAACACTCTCCAGTTCCATCCACATTGCTATGGAAGGCCAGATTTCATTCTTTCTCATTGCCAAGTAGTATTCCATTGTATATATAAACCACAACTTCTTTATCCATTCATCAGTTGATGGACATTTAGGCTTTTTCCATAATTTGGCAATTGTTGAAAGTGCTGCTATAAACATTGGGGTACAAGTGCCCCTATGCATCAGCACTCTTGTATCCCTTGGGTAAATTGCTAGCAGTGCTATTGCTGGGTCATAGGGTAGATCTATTTTTAATTTTTTGAGGAATATTCTCACTATTTTCCAGAGCAGCTGAACCAGTTTGCATTCCCACCAACAGTGCAAGAGGGTTCCCATTTCTCCACATCCTCTCCAGCATCTATAGTCTCCTGATTTGTTCATTTTAGCCACTCTGATGGGTGTGAGGTGATATCTGAGTGTGGTTTTGATTTGTATTTCCCTGATGAGAAGTGACATTGAACATCTTTTCATGTGCCTGTTGGTCATGTGGATGTCTTCTTTAGAGAAGTGTCTATTCATGTCTTCTGCCCATTTCTTCACTGGATTATTTGTTTGTTGGGTGTGGAGTTTGGTGAGTTCTTTATAGATTTTGGATACTACCCCTTTATCCAATATGTCATTTGCAAATCTCTTTTCCCATTCCACTGGTTGCCTTTTAGTTTTGTTGATTGTTTCCTTTGCGGTGCAGAAGCTTTTTATCTTCGTGAGGTCCCAATAGTTCATTTTTGCTTTTAATTCCCTTGCCTTTTGAGATGTGTCATGTAAGAAATTGCTGCAGCTGAGGTCAGAGAGGCTTTTCTCAGCTTTCTCCTCTAGGGTTTAATACTACCCAAAGCAATATACACATTCAATGCAATCCCAATCAAAATTGCACCAGCATTCCTTTCAAAGCTGGAACAAGCAATCCTAAAATTTGTATGGAACCATAAAAGACCCCGAATAGCCAAAGTAATGTTGAAGTAGAAAACCAAAGTGGGAGGCATCACAATCCCAGACTTTAGCCTCTACTACAAAGCTGTAATTATCAAGACAGCATGGTATTGGCACAAAAACAGACACATAGACCAATGGAATAGAATAGAGACTCCAGAATTGGACACACAAATGTATGGCCAACTAATCTTTGACAAAGCAGGAAAGAATATCCATTGGAAACAAGACAGTCTCTTTAACAAATGGTGCTGGGAGAAGTGGATAGTAACATGCAGAAGAATGAAACTAGACCACTTTCTTACACCATTCACAAAAATGAACTCAAAATGGATGAAGGACCTGAATGTGAGACAGTAATGCAATTCTTTAAGTTTTGCTTATCTGAAAACTTTATTGGATATTGGATAGAGTATTCTTGTGTGGAAGTTTTTCTTGTCAAAAGCACTTAAATATGTCATGCTATTACCCTCTGGTCTGTATCATTTCTGCTAAGAAATCTACTGCTAAACTTTGTGTGTTTGTGTGTGTGTGTGTGTGTGTTGTGTGTGTGCACGTGTGCACCCACACGTGCACGCATGCACTCCTAATAATTTGTGTGTCTCTTGTTGCTTTTAAATTCTGTTTAATTCTTGTCATTTTAATTATAATATCTCTTGACGTGAAATTCTTTGTTTTCATCCTATTTGGGACTCTGTGTGCTTTCTGAACCTGCATGTCTATTTTGTTCCCTGAATTAGGAAAGTGTTGAGCCATTATTTCTTTAAATAACTTTTTGGCCCCTTTATCTCTCTCTTCCTTCTTGGACACCTATAATGTTAATATTGTTATTCTTAACATTGTCCTATAGGTTTCTCAAGGATACCTTTTTTTTTAACTCTTTTTTCTTTCAGCTGCTCTGGGTGAGGTCTATTGCTCTGTCTTTCAGCTCACTGATACATTGTTCTGCTTTATTTAGTCTGCTATTGAATCTCTCTACTCTATTTTTTAATTTATTTTATTCTTGACTATATGACTTCTGTTTAGTACTTTCTTACATTTTCTCTTCGAAGTTCTCACTGTGTTCATTCATTTTTCTCTGAAGTTGGTGAGCATCTTTATGACCATTACTTTGAAATTTTTATCAGATGGATTATTTGTCTCCATATTATTAAAATCTCTTTTTGAGGTTATGTCTTATTCTTTCACATGGAACTTATTTCTCTGGTTCCAATTTTACTCAACTCTCTTTATTTGTTTTTTATGTATTAGGCAAAACAGATACTCCTCAGTCATGAAGGAGAGGATGTGTGTAGGCAATGAACTTTCTCATTCAGCTTGCCTTAGCTTTTGGATCTCTCTAAAATCTTTGTGATTATCTAAACTGCCTGATTTATTTTTGCTTATGTCCCCATGGTTAAGGGTATGCCTTGTTCTGTCAGTGTTGCAAGTGAAGAAATTTCATTTACCATCTAGTTTCAGGCTGATAGGAAGCCAGGTCCTCAGCAGCTTTTAATGTATGCAAATATATATAGTCCTATGGGGCAGCAGTCTAATCCCTGCTGAGACCAGGAAATCTGGAGGTGTCCCCTGGGTGGCAGTTGCAAATATAGGGGCTCCAGACTAGTTAATAAGCATTTTTCCGGGAAGTCTCATGGAACTGCAAAGCCAAGAAGGTGTGGATTATGTCTTTGTGTTTACGTTCCCTGAGAGTTCATCCTTAGTCTCTAGATACCTAGGAAACTTGAAATCTGTCCCTCAGGCTGAAGCTCCAAGCTAAAAGAATAGACCATTTTCTCAGGAAGTTTGGAGTTGTGGTTTAAACTGCTGTTTGTGCAGTACTCTGAGGGTGGTGACCTGCCAAGAACTGTCTTTCCAATTGTAAAATCTCATGGATGGAACTCAAGAATACCAGCCCCCATGGCTATCAGGGTCAGGTGATCAAGGGTAATGCCACATGCATGGCTTACGCTTGGCTGCTCACTTTACTTAGGTAGATAGAGAGTGCAGGGGGTGGGCCATCCTCCCTGCTTCAGAAAGGCAGAGGGAAAATGGTTTGATTGTGTGCGCCCACAGGGTTTAAGGTTGCAGCTGAAAAGTACCTTGTTTGTGTATGCCCACCAGTCAAAGCAGGGAAATATTACAACTGTAGTTGTCAGAGAGTTGGGGAGTGTTGCAACCACCCTTGCTCACTGATTTTACTAGCAAGCAGGGGGCACCGAAACCACCAGTGCTTTTCAGCTTCAGCAATGCTGCAGTCACTTGCCCCTGTCCCTACTAGGAAGGCTGAGGGAGGGTCCCCTGTCCAAGCTTGCCTGACTGTGCTAGCAGGCTATGTGGTGGGTACAGCAGTGGTGTCCACAGCATCTACATTTCCAGGGATGTCTCGATTGTTGCCTGCTCTTTCAACCAATGCCCTCAGATCAGGAAATGAATCTCACATACAGTGTAGGCTCTTTTCAAACTCTTTTTCTCCTGCCTGGTCTTGGGACAAATGAGTCAACATGTAAGCCCTCCAAAAGGGAAATCTTAGTTACCTGTAGCACTCTGGGGCCCTTAGCCATCAGTACTATTGGTTTTCTATGCCACATAGTCTGTGCTTGTCTCTCTAATGCAAATGTCAGGGGTATTGGTGTCCCATGTGGGGGATTATGCTCTGGCTCCTTCTGAAGGGACTGATGGGATCCCTTCCTATTGTGTGTTGTGACACCAGGGGAAGGGGTTTTTGTCAATACCATGTCATTGCTTCTTCTTCCTAACTTCATATAGACTTTTAATGCTTTGTTATGGAGAAACAGTTCATTTGTTTTTTAGATTTTTTTTCAAAGGAAATGATCCATAAGTAGCTGTAGATTTGATGTTTACACAGGAAGAGGTGAGTTTAGGATCTACCTGTGTTGCCATCTTGCAGAAATTCACGTTAAATTTTTAATAATATGTAGTTTTGAGATTTAACATCCTCCAGTGAGAAATGACAGTTGAAAATTCAGATATAAAACTATGAGTATTTTTTTTAACTTTTTTTTTAACGTTTATTTATTTTTGAGACAGAGAGAGACACAGCATGAACGGGGGAGGGGCAGAGAGAGAGGGAGACACAGAATCGGAAGCAAGCTCCAGGCTCTGAGCCATCAGCCCAGAGCCCGACGCGGGGCTTGACTCGCGGACCGCAAGATCGTGACCTGAGCTGAAGTCGGACGCTTAACCGACTGAGCCACCCAGGCGCCCCTATAAGAGTATTTAGAAATCTGTTTTTTAAACGATTACTGCAAATATGTTGCAATATTGCAACAGGAATCATGTCATATTTTAGAAAGCAACTGCAGTTTTTAATATTTTCCATATATCGACATCCAATCAATATCACACTTCTTTATTGTGGTCATTGTTAAATGTCAAAAGTAAATTTTTTACATAGATGTATTTTTTTATGCAATTCCTCAATTTATATAGTTGTATTTTATTTTGATGTAATTCTTCAACTTACATATGTCATCCAGATCTGTGCTTCTCAAACATTATTATGCATATAAATCACATGGGATCTTGTTAAAATGCAGTTAATGTTTCAGGGCCTGAGATTCTGCATTTTTAACAACTTTCCAGCATGCCAATCTTGGTATGTGGATCACACAGGAGGGCCATGATATTCGTTTAGTATCATAAAGGACTGTGTAAAGAAGAGTTAGTATTTTATCTTAAACTTGTAGATTTTAAAAATAAAATGTGTATATTAAGCTTAAAAAGTTTTAACTTTTTTGATGTTGATTCATTTTTGAGACACAGAGACAGTGCATGAGTGGGGGAGGCACCAAAAAGAGAGGGGGACACAGAATCTGAAGCAGGCTCCAGGATCTGAGCTGTCAGCACAGAGCCAGACGTTGGGCTTGAACACACAAACTGTGAGATCGTGACCTGAGCTGAAGTTGGCCACTTAACCAAATGAGCCACTGAGGCACCCCTAAGCTGATAAATTTTAATAAAGTTAATTTTTATACTGATAAAATTTCCATATTAAAAATAAATAAATAATTTCTATAATATATTAGCTAAGCACCACTTTTCAGTCATTAATTTATATTTAATACTGCTTGGTGGATTATTGGTAAATGTATATACATTATTACTTAATGATTCATGTCATAATGAAAATGTTTATGGATTTTAAATTGTTACTTAACAGAAAACAAATGGCACATTATATAAACTGGAATACAAAATGTCAAATTAGTCGGTACACTTAGACTAAAAGGGATTATTAGATTTTTATTTGATTTTAAGATACCATTCACGACTTTAGTGGGAAAAGCAGCAGAGGGTTCTTATTGAAATAATTACATTAAAAAGGTTTTTCAATTACTGGGTATCTTCCTCTAAAAATTAACAGAATATACCTGTTGTAATAAGACACTTATTGTTATTTGTTAGAAAACTATTGTCATATACTGAATTTGTGTGAAAAGTGCAGTCCACTGCCATTTGCTGTAAACTGTCATAACAAATATACAAATAACTTATATGTGGAGACAACAAAGTTAGAATCCATGTGCAAACATTTGCTAACTATTAGAAACATATATCAGGTGTGCATCGTGTCCTTCTGTGTGACTCCTTGTGTGGTGTCAACCTTAAAAAATTATGGTACTTTGACTCAACTTCTCTGATCTGAGGATGAGGACTGGTCCTTAAGTGGTCTTGAAACATTGAAAGAGGAATTGATGCTGTCCTCATGAAATAGCTTCAGAAAGGACAGTTGCAGACCTGCTTAGCATAGAAGAGGTACAGCAGTCATGTGAATGGGGCCTGAAGGGTCTTGAGGATCTGACTTTACCACATGGCTTACACCTTCTGGTGTAAGCCTTCTTAGGCAAAAGATGGACTCTACTTCTGACTCAATAACCACTTTCAGTGACTGTTGACTTTCAAATATCCAGTCATTGACTTATCTCCATTCTGTGAGAAGAGATAAGGAGCTATCACAGAATATAATCGTATCTCTTCCTCCCTTGAATTTATACAACAGATTTTGAAAATTAAACATCAGGAATGTAATGCTGTTCTCCGTTCTCTTGTTCCTCTTGCCTATGGGGACCCTGCCTGGATAAGAGCCTGGAATGGAGATGGGAATCCTTCTATTATTTTTGTATTTCACAACATTATTTCATACCAGTTAGTAAACTTTGAGAGGTGTTCCATTAATATAGTCCATACTATAGTCCATAATACAGTCCATTTGCAATCACCTGGATGGAGCTAGAGAATATAATGCTAAGTGAAATAAATCAGTCAGAGAAAGACAAACACCATAAGATAAAACTCCTCTGTGGAATTTAAGAAACAAAAAAGCAAAGGGAGAAAAAAAAAGAGACTAATGAAGAAACATACTATTAATTATAGAGAACAAACTGATGGTCACCAGAGGTGAGGTGCTTGGGGGATGAGTTAAATAGGTGATGAAGGAGTGCACTTCTGATGAGTACCAGGTGCTGTATGAAAGCGTTTGAATCCCTATTTGTACACCTGAAATTAATATCATACTGTATGTTAACTAACTGGAATTAAAATAAAAACTTAGGCAAACAAAGCCAAAACAAAAAACAAACAAAAAATGATAGTTCATTGGGTTGTCCCATTTAAGAAATAATGCTTCAAACTAATTAACTTTTATGGTAACTGTACTAATTATAGTACCTGCTGGGAACATTCTTGGTAAAAGATAAATAGAAACAGCTGTCATATTCTATTTCTGTCTTTTGATGGATATCATTCAGAAAGTGATCACACAAATCTGATAGAAAATGTTTTAAAATTGTACTAAAGAGATGTGAGACAACATGGTGGGATAAACTAATACAAATAAGCATTTTTCTCATTACAAACACATAGATAACCTGGATACATCATAACTCCAAATTTTAAGTGGATACTCAAAATGAAAACAAGGGAAACTCTTGGGTATCAAAATAAGAGAGAAACAAAACTCGAGCTGAGATTTTGTTCGTTCATGAATGTTTCTAACTAGATGTAGGCCCTGGGGTACAAGGATCAGGGTGCCCATGACCATATCAGGGAGGATTTGTGACCACATGCTGTAAGAAGTGAATAATTTTATCTATAAACCTAGTATTTTCTGACAACTCCCATATCTATTTCTTCCGACTAAAGCCCTCTGAGGAGCCTTTTCCTCCTGGGATAATTCAGTACTAAAGTCATTAGGTGGGTCTAAATGTGATGGGAGGAGGGGGCAGAGGTCCAAATGAGATGAGGCTGGAATATATAAGAGGTGGGAAATTGACCCTAAGTGAGTTTCATAACATGACTAGGGTGAAGAAGGTGATGCAGAGAAGCACAGGAGATTGCAGCAAGAGTAGCGTAAGGAGAGCATCCAAACAGAATGCCAGAGCCAGTTGGATGGGCTTGGTATATTACTGGGACATGGATTACAAGCAAGGGCAATGATAGAATAAATAAAATAAAATTTCTCTCTTGACCTTGGCTAGAGCAACTTCTTACTAGACACATCACCAAAGGCAAGGATCACAAAAGCAAACATGAACTATTGGGACTTCATCAAGATAAAAAGCTTCTGCACACTGAAGGAAACAATCAGAAAACTAAAAAGCAGCCTATGGAATGGGAGAAGATATTTGCAAATGACATATATGATGAAGAGTTAGTATCCAAAATCTATAAAAACTTATCAAACTCAACACCTAAAGAACAACCCATTTAAGAAACAGACAGATGATACGAATAGACACTTTTCCAAAGAAAACATCAGCATGGCTAACAGACACATGAAAAGATGCTCAACATCACTCATCATCAGGGAAATACATATCAAAACCAGAATAAGATACCACCTCACACCTTTCAAAATGGTTAATATTATTTTTTAATGTTTGTTTGTTTGTTTATTTTTTAAATATGAAATTTATTGTCAAATTGGTTTCCATACAACACCCATTGCTCATCCCAACAGGTGCCGTCCTCAATACCCATCACCGACCCTCCCCTCCCTCCCACCACCCATCAACCCTCAGTTTGTTCTCAGATCTTAAGAGTCTCTTATGTTTTGGCTCCCCCCTTCTCTAACCTTTTTCTTTTTCCTTCCCCTCCCTCATGGTCTTGTGTTAAGTTTCTCAGGATCTACATAAGAGTGAAAACATACGGTATCTGTCTTTCTCTGTATGACTTATTTCACTTAGCATAACACTCTCCAGTTCCATCCACGTTGCTACAAAGGGCCATATTTCATTCTTTCTCATTGCCAAGTAGTATTCCATTGTGTATATAAACCACAATTTCTTTATCCATTCGTCAGTTGATGGACATTTAGGCTCTTTCCATAATTTGGCTATTGTTGAAAGTGCTGCTATAAACATTGGGGTACAAGTGCCCCTGTGCATCAGCACTCCTGTATCCCTTGGGTAAATTGCTAGCAGTGCTATTGCTGGGTCATAGGGTAGATCTATTTTTAATTTTTTGAGGAACCTCCACACTGTTTTCCAGAGTGGCTGCAACAGTTTGCATTCCCACCAACAGTGCAAGAGGGTTCCCATTTCTCCACATCCTCGCAAAATGGTTAATATTAACAATACAAGAAACAACAGTTGTTGGCAAGGATGTGGAGAAAGGGGAACCGTCTTGCACTATTGCTGGAAATGCAAACTGGTGCAGCCACTATGGAATTGTATCTGAAATGTATCAAAGCATTGAGCTCAGCTAGCATCAGATATTGGTTTTAAATATCATTAAATATCATTAAATATCATTATTCACTTAATAGAACCAGGGTTCCTAAGAGAAATGTCTCATTCCAGGGAAAGGTAGGAAATGTATAGACATGTCTGAGAAATTTTGTTATGCTAGAAAGCGATGAAGTGTTCAAAGAGTAATGAGGTCATGGCAAAAAACACAGGAGTCTGCTTCAGGGAGCTCCCAATGGTTAAATCTTAGACAATATGAGCACTAAATAAAAAAGACAATGTGGATTGTAGCTTATTGAATAAAATAGGAAACCATAGTCTATTATGATGAATGAATACATTAGTTTTGAGGAAAATATTTATCTAGCTCTACAAGGCAAATACTTAATAATTACAAAGTTTAAAAAACTAACTTGAAAAATGGAGATCCTAGCAATTAGTTTAGTAAAAGGATCAAAGTGAACATCAGCAGTAATGGGACGAATCAAAATTTGTGCACTCAATTACAGAATGCAATGAGAGCACAGCATTGCTTTTGTGATACTTTGCAAAGATGTATAACCTGAATCTAATCATGAGGCACATTAGACAGAACATAATTGAGTGACATTCTATCAGATAATGTTTCAGTAATCTTTAAAAGTGTTAAAGTCATGTAAGCCAAGGAAAGACTGAGGAAACGGTCCCGTCTGAAGGAGGCAACATAGCTAAAGGCAACACATAATTTTGAATTATACCCTTTATACTCTAAAAAAAATTACTGAGAAAGCAATGGGTGAAACATTAGAGTCTGAGGATTATAAAAAAGTATCAGGGGTTAATGTTTTAATATTGATAGTAGTACTGTGGTTATATTGGAGAATATACTTGTTTTCAGTGAATGCACTAAAATATTTGGAGATCTAGGGTGGCAAAAAGATCTTAAGTGGTTCAAAGGAAAAATTATTTTTATTGTTTTTGCATCTTGTCTGTAAATTTGAGATTGTTTCACAGTAAGAAAAAACATTTTTATTGAGGTATAGTTGATATGCAGTATATAGTTTCAGGTGTAAAAATAGTGATTTGAGGGGCGCCTGGGTTGGCTCAGTCGGTTAAGTCTCTGACTTCAGCTCAGGTCATGATCTCACCATTCATGAGTTCGAGCCCCACATCAAGCTCTGTGCTGACGGCTCAGAGCCTGGAGCTTGCTTTAGATTCTGTATCTCCCTCTCTCTCTGCCCCTCCCCTGCTCATTGTCTCTCTCTGGCTCTCAAAATTAATAAACATTGAAAAAAAATTTTAAATAGTGATTTGACAATTCTGTATATTACTCAATGCTCACCATGGTAAGTGCAGTCACCATCTGTCTCCATACAATGTTATTACAATATCATTGACTGTATTCTTTGTGCTGTACTTTTTCTCTCTATGACCTATTTATTTTATAACTGGAAATTTATACCTCTTAATCCCTTTCACCTATCCCTCCCTCACACCTCCCCTCTGGCATCCACCAGTTTCTTCTCTATATTAAGAGGCTGTTCTGTTTGTTTATTTTTTAGAATTCACATATAAGTGAAATTGTATTTTATTGTCTGTATGATTTATGTCACTTAGTATAATACCCTTTAGGTCCATCCATGTTGTTGCAAATAGCAATATATCATTATTTTTTATGGATGAGTAATATTCGATTGTACATATATACATCTTCTTTATCTGTTTAGTTATCGATTGGCACTTGGATTGCTTCCAATTTTTGGCTATTGTAAATAATGCCAAGGTAAACATGGGAGTGCATATGTCTTTTTGAACTAATGTTTTAATTTTCTTCTTTTTTTTCATTTTATTTGAGTAGATACACAGTAATGGAATTCCTGGATGATATGGTATTTCTGTTTTTAATATTTGAGGACTTTACATACTGTTTTCCACAGTGGTTGAAGCAATTTGTTTCCCACCACCTGTGCATGAGATTTCCCTTTTCTCCATACCCTTGCCAACTCTTATTTCTGGTGTTTTCAATACTAGCCCTTCTGACTGGTGAAGTGATAGCTCACAGTGGTTTTGATTTACATTTCCCTGATGATTAGTAACATTGGGCATTTTTTCATATGTCTTTTGGCTATCTATATGTCTTCTTTGAAAAAATGTCTATTCCAGTCCTCTGCCCATTTTTTAATTAGATTCTTTGGGGTTTTGTTATTGAGTCATGTTCTTCTTTATGTATTTTGGATATTAATTCCTTATCAGATGTATCATTTGCAAATGTCTCCTTCCACTCAGTAGATAATTATTTCATCCTGTTGGTTTTCCTTTGCTTTACAAAACCTTTTATTTTGGTGTGCTCCCAATAGTTTATATTTGATTTTGTTTGCTTCGCCTGAGGAGACGTAATCAATAATTAAGTTTCCAAGAGATTACTGCCTATGTTTTCTTCCAGAAGTTTTATGGTTTCAGGTCTCACTTTTAGGTCTTTAAACATTTTTAATTTGTTTTTTGTAAGTTGTATGTAAGTGGTCAAATTTCATTAGCTGTCCAGTTTTCCCAAAAGCATTTATTGGAGTCTATATTTTCCCATGTATATTCTTATTTTATTTGTCATAAATGAATTGATCATACCAATTAAGTGTGATTAAGTCTGGCTTTATTCCGGGGCTATTTTGTTCTATTTATCTATGTGTCTATTTTTGTACCAGTACCATAGTGTTCTGATTTCTATGCCTTTGTAGTTTATCCTGAAATTTGGGACTGTGATACCTCCAACTTGAATCATCTTTATCGAGGAAGCTTTGACTGTTTGCGGTCTTATAGTGCCATACGTATTTTAGGATTATTTGTTCTAGTTCTGTGAAAAAATGCTATTGGTATTTTGATAGGGATTGCATTGAATCTGTAGATTGCTTGTGGTAGTATGGACATTTTAACAGTATTAATTCTTCCAGTACATGAGCATGGAATATCTTTTCATTTGTTTGTATTCGATTTTTTCATCAACGTGTTACTGTTTTGAGTGTGTAGGTCTTTTAACTCATTGTTTAGATTTATTTGTAAGTATTTTATTCCTTTTGGTGCAATTTTAAATGGGATTGTTAATTTTTCTTTTTGTTTTTTTATTAATTTATGGAAATGCAACAGGTTTCAGTATATTAATTTTGTATCTTGCAAGTTTACTGAATTCATTCATTCTAATAGCATTTTGGTGGATTTTTAGGGTTCTGTATCATGTCATTTGCACACTGTGACAGTTTTACTTCTTTTTTACTAATTTGGATATTTTTAATTTCTTTCTATAGTCTTATTTCAGTGGCTAGGAACTTTGTTTATTTTAAAAAATTTTTAATGTTTACTGATATTTGAGAAAGACAGAGACAGGGTGTGAGTGGGAGAGCGGCAGAGGGAGACGAAGACACAGAATGTGAAGCAGGCTCCAGGCTCTGTACTGACAGCTCAGAGGCTTGAACTCATGAATGGTGAGATCATGACCTGAGCCAAAGTTGAATGCCTAACCAACTAAGTCACCCAGGCGCCCCTCTGTGTACAGGAAATTTTAGTACTAGGTTGAATAAAAGTGGTGAGAAAAGGCATCTTGTCTTGTTTTTGATCTTAGAGGGAAAGGCTTTCATTTTCTTACCATTGATTATGATATTAGCTGTGGGTTTTTCCTAAAAGGCCTATATTCTGTTGAGGTATATTCTAAGTTCATTTTGTTAAGAGTTTTTATCATGAATAGATGTTGTATTTGTGAAATGCTTTTCCTATTTTTTTTTAATGTTTATATATTTTTCTGAGAGAAAGAGAGAGAGAGGGAGAGTGCGAATGGGGAGGGACAGAGAGAGGAGGAGACACAAAATCTCCAGCGGACTCCAGGCTCTGAGCCATCAGCACAGAGCCAGACACGGGCTCTAACTCACAAACTATGAGATCATGACCTGAGCTGAAGTTGGACGCTCAACCATCTGAAATGCCCAGGTGCCCCATGAAATACTTTTTCTGCATCTATTGAGATAATCATATAATTTTTATTCTTCCTCTTGAAACACCCCTGCATCCCTGAAATAAATCCCACTTGATTTCAGTGGTGAATGACTCTTTTCATGTATTAATACATTCAGTTTGCTAATATTTTATAGAGGGTTTTTGCCTCTATGTTAATCACATATGTTGCTCTGCAGTCTTTTTTTGCAATGTCTTTGTCTGCTTTTGGTATCAGAGTAAAGCTGGCCTTACAGTATGAGTTTGGAAGTTTTCCTTCCTCTTCTAGTTTTGGAATAGTTTTTAAAAAAATATATATTTACTCTTGTTTGAATGTTTGGTAGAATTCACCTATGAAGCCATCTGATTCTAGACATTTTTTTGTTGGGAGTTTTTGATTACCAATTCAAATTTGTTACTAGTAACCAGTCTGTTCAAATTCTCTATTTCTTCCTTGTGGCATTATGGGATTCTTTAGTGTTATGCTTGGATTTCTTTCTTTTTATTTTTTGTACTTCTATTATAAGTTTTTGATTTATGGTTACCATTGGGTTCATGTATAACATTCTATATGTATAGCAATCTATGTTAAGTTAATGGTCACTTAAATTCATATATATAATTTAAAAGCACTGAATTTTAACTCCCTTCTTCATGTTTTATACATCTGATGTACTATTTTACATATTTTTATTTTGTGTATTCCTTGACTAATTTTTGTAGATGTAATTGATTTTTACTACTTTAGTGCTTTAACCTCCATGCTGGCTTTCTAAGTGATTAATCTACTTCCTTTATACATTTGCTTTAAATACCAGGAGAGTATATTCCTTTCATAATTTTCTTCTAGTTATGGTGTTTTATTTCCATTATGGAATTCCCTTTAACATTGCTTGTAAGGCTTGTTTAGTGGAGATGAACACCTTTAACTTTTGTCTTGGAAACACTGTCTGTTTCTATTCTGAATAACTTGCTGGGTGGAGATTTCTTGGTTAGAGGTTTTTTTTCTTTCAGCCCTTCAAATATATCATGCCACTCCCTTCTGGCCTACAATGTTTTTGCCAAAAACTGAGCTGATAGTGTTACAAGGTTTTCTTTGTAAATAACTGTTTTCTACTGCTAATTTTAAAATTATCTCTTATCCTTATTTTTTACCATTTTATTTATTTTTTAATATTTATTTATTTATTTATTTTTGAGAGAGTGAGAGAGCATGCATGTAAGTGAGTGGGGGAGGGGCAGAGAGACAGGGAGAGAGAGAGAATCCCAAATAGGCTCCAGGCTGTCAGCACAGGGCCCAATGAAGGGCTTGATCTCAAAAACTTTGAGATCATGACCTGAGCTGAAATCAAGAGTCAGATGCTTAACTGACTGAGTCACCGGGCACCCCATTTTTACCATGTTAATCATTGTATGTCTTGGTGTGGATCTCCTTCAGTTAATCTTGTTAGGAGCTCTCTGTGCTTCTTGAAACTGGATGTCTGCCTCCCCCCCCAGATTAGGGAATCTTTCAGCTATTATTTTTTTCAAATAATTTCCTGCCCCCTTCTCCCTTTCTTTTCTTTCTGGGATCCCTATAATGCAATGTTATTACAGTTGATGGTGTCACTGAGTTCCCTTAACCTCTTCTCATTTTTTATTCTTCTTGCTGTTCACTTTGGTTGCTTTCCGTTACCCCGTCTTCTAGGTTACTGATCCCTTCTTCTGCATCCTCTAATCTCCTATCGATTTCCTCTAGCGTATGTTTTATTTTAGGTACTGAATTATTCAGCTCTAACTGGTTCTTTTATATATTTTCTCTTCATTTAAGTTCTAACTAAATTCATCCACTTTTCTCAAGTCCAGTGAGTATCCTTATTATGATCACTTTGAATTCATTATCAGGCATTTTGCTTATCAATATTTCATTTAGCTCTTTTACAATGATTTTGTGTGATACTTTCATTTCTGACAAATTCCTTTGTCTCCTTATTTTGTCTAGCTCTCTGTGTTTGTTTCTATGTATTAGGGAGGTCAGCTACATCTAGTCTTAAAAGTATTGGTCTTGTGTGGAACAAGTCCTATGCTGCCCTGTAGAGCAATTTCCCCCCTGGTCACCAGAACCAGGCAGTTCGGGAGTATCCCTTGTGGGCTATATGTGCCCTTCTTTTGTGACTAAGACATGATTCTTTCTGCCCAGCTGGCTCCAGTGACCTGTTTTGTCTGCTGTGGGTGCACTGGGCAGGATTTCCTTTCCACACTATTGACAGTTCTGTCTACAGTAACCCTGGGCTTGTTGGTGGGTGGGTCAGCAGGCTGTCTACTATTAGCCCTTTGCCAGAGCTGTGGGTGCACTGAAGGGCAGGGCTCTCTCCCTACACAGCCACCTAAGATACCTGCCTACAGGAACTGTAGATGCAGTGGTGTGTGAGGTGGGGTTATCTCTCCCCCGCCCCGCCACTCATCCCCAGGGTGGGAGTCTCTTTGGAGTAGTACCAGTCTCAGCCGGGACTGCCCAATGAAATGTCGTAGAGCAGGTTCTGCTTTGGGGGAATGACTGCTGAGGGGGGGCTGTTTGGAGGGACCACACAGGAACACCAGGATGGGGCATGCAGTGCTAGCAAAGTAGACCGACTATTACGGCTGGCTCCTGCAGTCTTCCAACTATTAAGGATAGTGGAGGGGAAGAGAAATGGCATCCACCCACCTTTTTGTTTCCAGAGAAATCTGCAGATCTCTCCCCTCTCCAGAACACATTTTCTGATTAGTCCATAAATCTCCTATACACATGCCCTAGGCGCTTTTCAAACTGCTGCTTTTGCTGTTTTAGGCCAAGTTACTTTGTATGCTGACTCTTTAAGGGTGGGGACTCAATTACCTATCTCTCTCTGGCTCCCCTGGAGTTAAGCCTGCTGGTTTTTAAGGCATCCAGAGTTAAGTCCTGATTATTTTTAGAACTCCTGGAGTTAAGCATCACTGCTTATCAAAGCTAGACATTATGGGTACTGTCCCTCCAGTGTGGGTCCCTGGGGCCAGGGGTGCCTAGTATGGCATCTTTCTGATCCCTCACTCCTCTCTGCTTATGATGTCACTCCCATTGATGTCTACTTGCACTGGAGAGTTGGTTTCTGACCATGTCTCTGCCCCTCCTGCCCTTTTTGATGTGGCTGTCTATCTACAGTTAGCTGCGGAAGATGTGTTTTGCCACTCTTCAGATTGTTTTCAGAGTTCGTTTCATAAGTAAAAGTTGTTGCCTCCGTGTGTCTTCGGGTTGAGGAAAGCTCAGGAGCCTGCTAGTCTGCTATCTTCCTCAGCTCCAAACTCAAGACATTGTGTTTTAAATATCAGTACTGCATCTGTACAAACAGTGACAAACACAAAGATATTTTTATAACCTAAAGTTGTGCAATATGAAGAACATTAGAAAATAATTTAGAACATGCCCCTGCTAAAGATGAATCCAATTATTTTCTACATATGTCAACTAATTTCACAACACTATGAGCATTATAAAAGGCAAACCTGAGGAATTTAAAGATTACCTAACTTGCCCAAAGTTACACCAAAAACAAGTGGCAGAGCTGGTACTATATTTATATAAAATATTTAAAGCTTCTTTAACCATGTAGAAATGTAATTGGTTCAGAGTAATTTGCTTTAGTAAAACCTTTATTCAAATAAAACTCTTTTTACCCTTATAAACTATTATATCAAACTTCAGATATAAGATATTTGTCCAGTGTTAAGAGGGTCCCTTCCAAAGGGAGTCACAGAAAAGCTCCCTGGTCAAAGTCAACAAGTGCAAACAGCAGGAACAACCATAGCATAATAAATTGGACAGCTTGTTTCAATACAGCTAAGTCAGTAGAGTCCTTTTTCCCATTTCTACTCACCATGTATACAAAATATGATCACACTTGGCAGCACGGGTAGAGTTTAGACATTGGATAAAACCTAAGAGATATTCTCTCAGGACATTGGGCAGTCTTTAAGGGAAAGATATAAAAAGGGCACTGGGACAGCAATAATAAAAAGAATAACTTACACCTTCAATGACACACTGACAAAAGAAGAAAAAAGTCAAATCTGCTCAGAAGTCAGATACTCTAAAGCTATTCACACCCAGAATAAAGTCCCACTTACTGGTGCAGTTAGGAAGACTTCTAGTCTGCATGCTCCGCACACATTTATAGGAAATCTTGCCTGTCAACATAAAACAAAATTAACCCTCCTCCACCCCCCCAAATTTAATGACTATTGAAGACAAAAACTTCCTTAAAGCAAAGAAACTTATGTTAATGTTTCATTCATAAATGCAACAAGAAGATCAACATTTACTTTTTTTAAATTTTTTAATATTTACTTATTTTTGAGAGAGATAAAGAGAGAGACACACAGAGATGGAACATGAGCAGGGGAGGGGCAGAGAGAGAGGGAGACACAGAATCCGAAGCAGACTCCAGGCTCCGAGCTGTCAGCACAGAGCCCAACGCAAGGCTCAAACCCACAAACCGTGAGATCATGACCTGAGCCGAAGTTGGAAGCTTAACCAACTGAGCCACCCAGGCACCCCAACATTTTAAAAACCATTGGCAAGAAAAGAGAAGGTCAAGATGAACATGTGGATCACTATTCAGAGATCACCAATAAAAAGTTGACGCTGGATATAAACAGCCAATTGAAAAGGAGGAAACATGAATTGCTAGTAAAGATGTACAGTGATATTTAAGCTGAGGAAGAAAATACTCAGTCCTGGTATGTATATTGTTCTGCATAATATGCAGGTATCACCTGGAAGCATGTTGCTGCAGCAATATAAACCTATCCCGGGTTGCTCTGAAGGATACTGATGAAGAGAACTGACTTTTCAGGAGGCTGACTATAAGCAGTGCACCTACGGGTTTGTTTTGCCCGGAAAAGTGGACAGCCAGATACATAGATCTATACCAAAATGTGAGCTGTGACTAACAGTTTGAGTAGATAGACTCTTGGTAAGAAAACTGTAGAAATATCTCTCTGAACAGGTTCTGAATATGAAGATACTTGTATCCCATGTGAGTGCTCACTGGATGATGACCCTATCAGAGGAAGATTTTAAGATTAGGTGGAAGATTGCACAATGAGGACTTCAGACAACATCCCTCTCCAGCCATGGCAGCAGGTAGGGAGGATACCTGCGTGAAGCAGCATGATTTCCACTCATTAAGATCCATCTGGCAACAGCCAACTAGTGAGTACTCAGTCCTCCAAAATTACAGACCAACACTGAACCCCTGATGGGGCATATTTCTGCAGAAGGAACAGCTAGCTACTCAGTAACTGGTTGATTAAACTGGATTGCTTTCATCATGAAAGGAGTAATAGACACTGACAGTGTATTTGCCTTCTCTGCCTGCAACACTTCTGTCAAAACTATCTCTGACTTACAGAATGTCTCATCCATCATAGAATTTTTCACAGTATCATTTCTGACCTAGGAACTCATTTTATATCAAATAAAGTACATGTGTATATCAAGGAAAACATGTTTCCATGTTCATAGCATTCACTGGTTTTACCATGCATCTAAAGCAGCTGGTTTGATGTAACAATGGAATGATGTATTGAAGACAGCTGAGAGCCAACTGGGTGGCAATATCTTGCAGTACTGGGGCAGTGTCCTCAAGATACAACCTATACTCTCAATCCATGATCAGTATATGATGCTGTTTCTCCGAAAGCCACGATTCATGGGTTCAGAAATCAGAAGAAGAAAGAAGGGATTCATTTATATCCCTTTACTTTTAGTAATAAGGTAGCAAAATTTCTGTTTCCCATTTCTACATATTTGGGCTCTGCTAGTCTAGAAATCTTTGTTCTCAAAAAAGGAATGCTTCCAGTGTGGTGCACAACAATAGTTCTGCTTAACTGTGACCTGAGACTGCCATACGGCTACTTTAGGCTTCCATACTAATAAAGTAACAGGCAAAGTAGAGGACTTTGTTACTGGCAGTGGCAATTTATCTATTTTTTTAATTGAAGTATAGTTGAGATACAGTATCATTTTAGTTTTACGTGTACATAGTAGTGATTAGACATATACATTATGAAATGCTCACCATAAATATAGTTGCCATCTGTCACCATAAGATGTAACTATGTTACTGACTATATTCCCTATGCTGTACATTACATCTCTACTTACTTTATAACTGGAAGTTTATAACTCTTTGAGAGAGAGAGAGAGAGAGAGCGCACAAGCAAACAGGGGAGAGGAGCAGAGAGGGAGAGAGAGAGAATCTTAAGTAGGTTCCATGCTGAACAACACTCCCCACCCCCCATGCAGGGCTGCGTCCTGTATTCCTGGGATCATGACCTAAGCTGAAATCAAGAGATGGACTTTCAACCAACTGACCCACCCTGGCACCTCTTTCACTTTAATCCCCTTCATATGTTTCACCTGTCCCCCGCTTCTTTACCCTCTGGGAACTACCAATTCCCTGTATCTGAGTCTGCTTCTGTTTTTTTGTTTGTTTGTTCATTTGTTTTTTAGTTTTCACATAGAAGTGAAATCATATAGTACTTGCCTTTCTCTTCCTTACTTATTTTTCTTAGCATAATACCCCCTAAATCCACCCGTGTTATCACAAATGACAAGATTTTATTTTTTTAATGGATGAGCAATATTTTGTTGCATATATACACACAACATCTTTTTAATCCATTTATCTATCAAGGACCACCTAAGTTGCTTCCATATCTTGACTATTGTAAATAGTGCAGTCAACATAGGAGTGCATATATCTTTGGATTTCTGTTTTTGTTTTCTTGAGGTACATATCCAGAAGTGAAATTGCTGGATTGTATGGTATTTCTTTTTTTAATTTCTGAGCAAACTCCATATTGTTTTCCATAATGGTTGCTCCAATTAACAGTCCCAACAACAGTGCATGAGGGTTCTTTTTTCTCCCCATCCTAGCCAACACTTGTTTTTTCTTGTCTTTTTGATACCAGCCATTATGACAGGTGTAAGATGCTATCTCACTGTGGTTTGGCTTTGCATTTCCCTGATGACTAGTGATGTTGAGCATTTTTTCATATGTCTGTTATCCATCTGTATGTATTCTTGGGAAAAATGTCTGATCAGGTCCATTTTTAAGTCAGATTCTTAATTATTTTGGTATTGAGTTGTATGACTTCTTTATATACATTGGATATTAAACTCTTTCAGATACATCATTTGCAAACATCTTCTCCTATTTGGTAGGTTGCCTTTCTGTTTTGTTGATTGTTTCCTTCACTGTGCATAAGCTTTTTAGTTTGATGTTGTCCCAATTGTTTATTTTTTGCTTTTGCTGTTCTTGCCTGAGGAAAAATAAAAAAAAATTATTCTAAGACCAACATCCAAGACATTACTGCCTATATTTTCTTGTAGGAGTTTTATGGTTTCAGGCTTCACATTTAGGTCTTTAATACATTTTTATTTTATTTTTGTGTATTATGTTAGAAAGTGGTCCATTTCATGCTTTTACATGTAGTTGTTCAGTTTTCCCAGTACCATTTATTGAAGACTGTCTTTTCCTCGTTGTGTATTCTTATTTGTCATATATTAATTGATAATATAAGCATGAGTTTATTTCTGGGTTCTCTATTCTATTCTATTGATCTATTTGTCTTTTTTTGTGCCATAGTACAAAAATACTATGTACCATAGTATTTTGATTACTATAGATTGTGGTACATCTTGAAATTTGGTAGTGTGATACCTCCAACTTCTTCTTTCTTGAGATTGCTTTGGATGTTTGAGGTCTTCGGTGGTTCCATACAAATTTTAGGATTAATTGTGCTGATTCTGTGAAAAAAAATTCTATTGGTATTTTGATAAGGATTTCATTACATCTGTAGATTGCTTTGGGTAGTATAGACACTTTAACAACAATAATTCTTCCATTCCATGAATATGGTACACTTTTTATTTATTTTGTATCATCTTCAGTTTGTTTAATCAATGTCCTATAGTTTTCAGAATACAGGTTTTTCACCACCTTGGTTAAATTTATTCTATCTTGATGACCAAGGGAAAATTAGGTTGCTATTATACAATGAGGCTAAGAAGGAGTATTTCTGGAATACATGAGATTCTCCAGGCACCTCTTGGTATTCTCCTGACGTATAGTTAAAGTCAATGGCAAACTAAACCCAATAGGAAGGAATACTAATGATCCAGACCATTCAGGAATGAAAATTTTGTTCACTCCCCAGGTAAGAAATCATGATCAGCTGATATGCTTTCTAAGGGCAAAGGGAATATGAAATAGTGAATTAAGGATGTTATAAGTAACTCCAATGATGTAACCAGTTGCAATAATGAGGACTGTAATAGGTACGAATGTTGCTTTCCTGTTGTTCCTTTTCCTCATCTTCTAACTATCAAACATAACATAAGTTAGTAGTAGTTAACTTTATATGTCCATATTTAAGTTAAAGGTTATCAAAGGAAATGTATGATTCAGTTAGATGAAGAATGAACATTACCCAAAGTTGGATAGTGGGACATTGTATCCTTTTTATAGAGAAGGTTAATATGTTTCATTTATGCACTAAATAGATGCTTCATCAGGTTAGTTGGTTTTGTGATGTGTAAACATGGCTAAGCTAAACTATATTTGCCAGAAATCAATTCCCTGAATGTTTCCAATTAAAGTTACCACAACAGAAACTTACTTGATATCTAGAAAGCAGAAGTGCAGAAATAGGCACAGTTTACTGTCTGAAGGTAAATGTCCTTTGGGCTCTCTTTGGAGCCCAGAGAAGCTTTCACAGAGTCCACAGCTGCTCCAGCTATTGAGAAATCTTTTCTCTGTTTCTCTGAATCTGAGCCAGGTACAACAAAACAACAACTTGCCCAGCAGATCATCCATGGAAGCAAAATCAGTCTTTGAGTTACAGGGAAACCAGGGAGTTTTGCAAGTGATGGATCCAGGTTTCAGTTTTTTCCTCATAGTTTCCAATTTTTCATGCTGCCCCCTTGCTTTTCATTTTCTTCCCACTAGCCTGTCGTGTGTGTGTAGACTTAGTACCACATACAGAAGAAACAGCCAAAATAAGGCTGTTTTTAACACTTCCTGCAATTTCTTAAAGTCAAATCTCTCTCATAAACCTCTTATTCTACAGTATTCCCAGTGGTTCTGCTTCTCTGATAGAACCCTGGCTGGTAGAAGAGATAATTTTGCCACTTATGACCTGGAAAGAAAAAAATATTTTGATTTCTAGAATTACTAAATCATCTCCCTAGGTAAAAGATACAATAATAGGTAAACCTTTATATCTTTAAGTGTGGTTTAGGAGTAAATATGCATTAAGAGTAGTATATTATCCTGGGTTCCTGAGAAGGAAAGCGAAACCTGAGACCAGGAGAAAAGTGCTAATGTATTATTTGGGAAGTCCTTGCAGAACTGCAAGGATGCGAAAAAAAAAAAAAAAAAAAGGAAGTGCAGCAAGGAAAAATGAGAAACACTGTAAAGAGAAGCAGGACAGTGCTGAATAATGCTTCACAAGAGTGACAAGGAAACTAGCAAGTCATGTGGCTGGTGCATAAGCCGAATACCTGGGGCTTCTCTAGAGGCTGCAGGGAGAAACCTTGAATCCCTCCATGGGAGAGGAGGTGGAGGAAAATGTACCTGCAAGCTTCACTCATCTCCTGTTTTCCAACAATCAATGTTCAACACAGACTGCTAATGCCCCTGAACTTTCAGGTCTCATTATTGGCCCCTTTGAGGAGTGCTCTAGGTGCCAGATCCCATACTAAGAGTGGTAGTGGCAGGGGAATCAGAAATCCCCTCTCTGTACCTGCCTCATGGAAGCCAATGGTGAGGGTGAGGAAGGGTGAGGAAGCAGCATTCCCAGGGCATATGACTGGTTGACTTCAGCAGTAATGATGCTGCATCTTCAGAAGAAATAAAAAGGCATCTTTTTCCTTTAGAAGAGAGGAAACCATCGGGGCCAGTGAGCCCTGTGTTTGATAAAGTAAATAAGTCAACGAAAGATAGTTAAGGCTAGTCTTCTGATGAGCAGCTTTGGACGAGCCCAGAAAGAAAGTCCCCTGGTTCTGCAAAAAGAAATAAAGGGGAGCTAGTTAAATGTCCAAGAACTTCATGTTTGATGAAAAACACTAAAGCATGTCTGTAAAAGTCAGGATCAAGGCAAAAGTGGTCAGTAGGATATCACGTACTTGCCATGTCTCTGCAGAAACTAGTCAACATACTTATAAAAGAGGAAAGAAAAATTATCAGTGTAAAATCAGAAATGGTAGAGTATTGTTTGTAGGTAATATAATTGCATCTTAGGAAATTTAATAGAACTACTGTACTATTCTAAGAGATTTCCGGGAGATAGATGAATACACAATTAATAAATAGAAATCCTTGGTCTTATTTATACCACAAACCATATTATATAGGTTGTGGTACAATATGAAATGAGAAGGAGCTATATAAAATACTGTAAAAGGCTGCTATAGTCAAGAAAATAACATGTGGACAAATAAATAGAACAACATTACATGACTGTACATGGGAAGATTCAGTAAGTTAATATTTCCAAATGTTGGTAAATTCATAAGCATATCAAAATCCTAATAAAATTAAAAAAATAATTTTTCTATGTAGACAGATGAATCTTTGTTTTTTTCATATGGAAAAAATGAATGAGCAAGAATAGGCTGGGAAATTGTGAAGAAAAATACTAATAAGGGGAGACTAGGCCTATTAAATATTAAATCAAGTTATATTATAAAAATGTAAGTAGAAACATTATAGGATTGGCTTATGAATAGATGACATTTTAAAAGTCCAGAAACAGACTCAAATATATATGCAAATTTAATATATGATGAAATTATAATTACAAATCAGTGTGGAAAAGATTTGTAATTTAATAAACAATTTAGGGAAAATATTAGGGAGATTCTATACACCACATGGAAATAAATACCAGTTGGATCACACATTTTTTTTTTACTTTTTTTTTTCAACGTTTTTATTTATTTTTGGGACAGAGAGAGAGACAGAGCATGAACGGGGGAGGGGCAGAGAGAGAGGGAGACACAGAATCGGAAACAGGCTCCAGGCTCCGAGCCATCAGCCCAGAGCCTGACGCGGGGCTCGAACTCACGGAGCGCGAGATCGTGACCTGGCTCTAGCCGGACGCTTAACCGACTGCGCCACCCAGGCGCCCCTGGATCACACATTTAAATGTAAAAAGAAAAAAAGAAAAAAAATAAAAATGAAATTATTAAAGTACTGGAACCTGTATTATTCTTAATAATCTCAGAATGGAGAAGGCCATCTATAATGGAAAGATCCAGAAAGCCACCTCCTTGCCTCATCCTGGGATGAACTCTGTACGTTTTGTGATCTGGCTTCTGTGGGATCAGACTGAAGCCAGACTCCAGACCACTCTGTCCTACTTCTCTCACTGTCCCTTCCCTGAAAGAACTTCTTGAAAAATCATATATACAGGATCCACTTCCAGGGAACCAGGACTAAAACACTGGTAAATTTATTGTCTATTAGAAAGTTAAAATGCAAGTTAAAATAAAACCTACATCCTGAGCCGTGATTATAAGTTAGTTTTATTGTTGAACATACCATGTTCTATTTACTTTATTATTTGAGATCCAACCTAAGCCTCATTAATTTCCTTCAGAAAAGCTAACCAGTTAATTTCAAAATAGGCCTCAAGGACAGTCAGTTTCTAGTTCACTACTACTTCAGAGGAGAAACTCCAAAATTGTGGGAATCTTTTCTCTTGGTATGAAGAATGAGAGGCTGGCGAGAGGGAGAGAATTGACTGCATTATTGTAGTTCTGCCTCCTGGTATTTGAGACGGTGGAACAGTGAGAGTGTAGACTAAAACTTGGAGCCTTCGTGGCTGTAAGTCAACAACTACAAGACCATCAGATCCTTTTGCTTTCCCATCCTTTTCCTCAGCCATGCTTTCTCAACAAATGATCACTGCAAAATTTTGAGCAGAGAAGATAATGTTTGCAGACAAGACTGCACTAGCTTTAAATCCAGCATGTCGGCCCATAGTTTCGTCAAAAGTTTGACTAATTTTCCTCATGTCAGCAAAGACTGATGCCTCCCAGCAGACATTTCTCTGTGTGTCCAACCTCAACCTCAGCATCTGGTCTCAAGCATAAAGCATCCTAGATCTCACGATCACCTAGGAAGGTTTCTTCGCACTGGTGTTTTGTTCTTTCAGTGTTCTTGTATCTGTAACTCTTCAGTGGTTTTAAAGAGGGTACATATATTAGATTTACCTGCCAATTTCTTGTTATAGAAGAAGTAAAAAATGTCTTTCTGCTTTCTAATAAGAGTTAGAACCGGGGCGCCTGGGTGGCGCAGTAGGTTAAGCGTCCGACTTCAGCCAGGTCACGATCTCACCGTCCGTGAGTTCGAGCCCCGCGTCGGGCTCTGGGCTGATGGCTCAGAGCCTGGAGCCTGTTTCCGATTCTGTGTCTCCCTCTCTCTCTGCCCCTCCCCCGTTCATGCTCTGTCTCTCTCTGTCCCAAAAATAAATAAACGTTGAAAAAAAAAATTAAAAAAAAAAAAAAAAGAACCTCCAGCCCTACTCCAATTATTTCCAACTTTATTCTGAAAGTTCTCTCAATACAGTAAGATAGAAAACAAAAATAAAAAAGTATGGTAGTGGAGGGTTGCCTAGGTGGCTCAGTTGGTTAAGCATTCTACTCCTGATTTCAGCTCAGGTCATGATTCCATGGTTCCAAGGCCCAAACCGTTGGGCTCTGTGTTGACAGTGTGAAGATTGCTTGGGATTCTCTCTCTTCCTCTCTCTCTGCCCCTTCCTGCTCATGTGTGCATGCACGTGCTCACTCTCTCAAAGTAAATAAATTTTAAAAAGAATGAAATATGGTAGTGGAAAGGATGAAGCACAATATGTGCATATTGCGGCACCTGGGTGGCTCAGTTGATTAAGCGTCGGACTTCAGCTCAGGTCATGATCTTGTGGTTATAAGTTCAAGCCCCACATCGGGCCCTGTGCTGACAGCTTAGATCCTGGAGCCTGCTTTAGATTCTGTGTCTCCCTTTCTTTCTCTGACCTTCCCCCACTCGTTCAAAGCTATTCACTTAAAAGAGAATTCAAATTCAAAGAGAATTCAAAGCTGGTCTAAAGATAAGATAAATACGTAAAACAGTTTTTCCATATAATACAGATAAAATGAAAGAAAATATAGAGTAAAAGTTTAACAATAGTGACAACTCCTGCAGCAAGAAATAAATATCTGAGAATAAACAAAATAAGTGAGATCTTTATGAAGAAAATATTTACACATAATGTTTTCCCTAGATAGGAACACTAAATATTGTTTTTAAAATTGTTTTTTTTTTTAATTTTTAATGTTTGTTTTGAGAGAGACAGAGTGTGTGTAGGGAAGGGGCAGAGAGAGAGGGAGACACAGAATCTGAAGGAGGCTCCAGGCTCTGAGCTGTCAGCACAGAGCCCGTCACGGAGCTCAAAGCTATGAACTGTGAGATCATGACCTGAGCTGAAGTTGGATGCTTAACTGGCTGAGCCACCCAAGTGCCCCCAAATTCCATTTTTCGAAAATTATTTTATAAGTGTAATGCAATTTCAGTTAAATTTGAGGATGCTTATAGTTTTAAATTAGGAGTTCAATAAAGATCTCACTGAGATGGTGCCATTGGAGCTAAGACCTGACAGAGGTGAGGGGGCAACTATGAAATTTGGGGAGTAGCATTACAGGTAGAGGGAAGTGAGGCCCTAAATCATGTATTCACCCTGACAGGTTTGAAAAAACAAAGAAACCAAGGCAGTTGAAAGGGAGAGAATGAGGAATCGATTCAGAAGTGGAAAGTAGTAGGAATGAGATCAGAAGGCAAATGGGATCAAATCATGTAGGCCATTGTTAGGGCTTTGCTCTGAGTGAAAGGACAAACCAGTGGAGGGTTTTAAGTAAAGGAGTAACATGAGTTGAGCTACATTGTAATAGGATCTCTTGAATTGCTGAGTTGAGAATAGCCTGGTAGGTGGCAAGGATAGAAAGATCAGTAAAAAAGATTTATAAAACAATGAGATTACTACAGTTAAGTAAGCAAGAGACAATTTTTAAAAGCTAAAATATGGGAGAAGTTTAATTTTGCTTAAAAAAAAAAAACATTTGAAAGAAACTGAAGTAACATTTCTTGCCCAAAGACCACATTACCAAATATGTTACAATAGTATATGTTGGCTAGCAAACATCCATTTTCAGGAACTACTGGAGAAGATGCATACCCACTGGCTCAGTAATTGCCATTCCGGGTATTTATCTTAAAGTCAAATTTGGAAACTAATTTTTCCACAAACGTGTTTGTCACTGTGTTGCATATTCTATATACCTGGAATGAGCAATCTGAAAGTGAAATTAAGAAAACAATTCCACTTGTAATTAAATCAAAAAGAATAATTAGAAATTTGACAAAGTTCAAGGCTGATACACTGAAAATTATAAAACGATATAGAAAGAAGTTAAAGACTTAAATGGAAAGACTTCTTACGTTCATGGAATGGAAAACTATATTAAGGTGTCAGTGATCTCTAAACTGATCTGCAGATTCAGCCTAATTTCCATCAAAATTCCAGTAGCCTCTTGTAGAAGTTGATAAACTCATTGTTAAATTGATACAAAATGCAAGGGGCCCAGAATTTTATTGCCCTCTACTTTATAGAACTCATGTTTTGTATATGAAGTCTTTAAAAAATAGAACAATGTTGGAGGACTCAAATGTTCCAGTTTCAAAACTTACCATAAAGCTAAAATGATACTGTATCATTGCATAACAATGGATATGCACATTGATGGATTAGAACTAAGTTCCCAGAAATAAAGTCATGTATCTATGTTCACTTGATTTTAGGCAAGGATGCCAAGACAATTCACTTGGGGAAAAGGAGAGTGTTTTTAGTAAGTTTCCTCGAAAATTGGACATATACATGGAAAAGAATAAATTTGGACCTCTTCTTGACACCATGTACTAAGTTTTATTTAAAATAGATCAAAGAGACACCTGGGTGGCTCAGTCAGTTAAGCGCCCAACTTCAGCTCAGGTCATGATTTCATAGTTCGTGAGTTCGAGCCCAGTGACAGCCTAGATCCTGGAACCTGCCTTGGATTCTGTGTCTCCCTCTGTCTTTCTGTTCCTCCCCCATTTGTGTGTGTGCTTGCTCTCTCTCTCTCTCTCTGTCTCTCAGAAATAATAAATGAGTAAACTTTATTTTAAAAAATAAAATGGATCAGACTTATATGTAAAATTGAAAACAATAAAACTTCTAGAAGAAAACATAATGTTAGTAATACTGGATTAGGCACTGGTTTCTTCTATATGACATGTAAACCACAAATAGCCAAGGTAAAATTAGATAAATTGGACTTCATCAAAACTAAAAAGAAAAAAAATGTGCTTCAAAAAACACTACCAAGAAAGTGAAAAGACAACCCACACAATGAGTCATCCATTCTTTCAAACTCTTGTTAATGTTGATATTTTTATCTCCTCCCATGAATCATAAGTGTTCTTAATGGCATGTAAAATGGTGAATCCTTTCCAGAAGGTTTTCAATTTATTTTTCCCAGATCCATCAGAGGAATCACTATTTAGGGCAGCTATAACCTTATGAGATGTGTTTCTTAAATAATGAAACTTGAAAGTTAAAATGACTCTTTGATCCATGGGCCACAGAATGGATGTTGTGTTAGCAGGCATGAAAACAACATGAATTTCATTGTATATCTTAATCAGAGCTCTTGGGTGATGAAGTGCATTGCCAGTGAGCAGTAATATTTTGAAAGAAATCTTTTTTTTTTTTTCTCAGCAGTAGGTCTCAATAGTAGGCTTAAAATATTCAGTAAATCATGTTGTAAACAGATGTGCTGTCATCCAGGCTTTGTTGTCCCATTTATAGAGCACAGGAAGAGTCAATTTAGCATAACTCTTCAAGGCCCTGGGATTTTCAGAATAGTAAATGATCATCGGCTTTAACTTAAAGTCACCAGCTGCATTAGCCCCTAACATGAGTCAGCCTGTCACTTTAAGCTTTGAAGTCAAGCCTTGACTTCTCCTCTCTAGCTATGAAAGTCCTAAATGGCATCTTCTTCCAATATAAGAAAAGCTATTTCCTCTACATCAAAAATCTCTTGTTGAGTGTAGCCACCCTCATGTGCTATCTTGGTTAGATCTTCTTGATAACTTCTACATCAGCACTTGCTGCTTTACCTTGCACTTGTGTTATATAGACTGCTTCTCTCCTTAAACCTCAGCAATCACAGAACTGAGGACAGTTGGAGCCTTTCTCTAGGTTAGCCTTTGACCTCAGGGGAAATGTGTCTAGTTTGGTCTTCTATCTAGTGACTCAAACTTTCTCCATAATACATCCATAATACAATACAGTGATTATACAGACAAACAGAACTTGAGTTACCTCAGTTCTCTCACTCTATGTGATTACATGGAATTTTTATTTGTGCTTAAAATGTTTAAAACAACAGAGTGCAAAGGTGCATAACATTTTGGTTGAGGAAGTACAAATTTTTTAGATGTGAAAAACATACGTGAATATGAATGTGCATGAAATATATTCTTTGAATACTACTGATAATGATTTTTGTAAATAAAAGAGGAAAGATATTTTAAAATGACACACTCTGTCATCAAATAACTAGCTACACCACTGTCCACTACTAGCCTCCTTCCTTGGTAAGTCTCTTTCAATCCATGTGTGTAACATAATGCGTACTTTGACTAGTAAATGCTTTGAGATGACACATATTCAGAATCTAATTATTGTTACTAAAACAAAGCATCTAGGTAACATTTAACTTAAGTAACAGAAGAAATACTTTAGAATGCCTCTTGAAAAGAATTAAACCAAATCATAACTAAACTATAAATAAATAAATGTGTTCACTTACAAAAACACAGACATGTGTATATGTTTATATACAAAGTATTTTATGTATCTTCTTGGAAAGAATTAAAACACTCTTCTAAGCAAGTCTTAGGTGAAAGAGGAAATCAAAACCGAAAATAGGTAACACTCACAAGTGAGTAGCAATAAGAAGGGACTACAAATGAAATTGGTGAAAAGTGCATAGGATAGAATTAAAAGGAAAACACAGAAGGTTTAGTATCTTTATCAGAAAACAAAGCATGTTAATAACAAATTAAACTTTTAATTCAAGGAGCTAATAGGAATATTAACTCTGCATAGGAAGGGAAGATTAAAAAAATAACAGATTTTAATAAAATAGTATGAAATAGTTGTAACAATTATAAATAAGCACACTAAGAATTAATAATGTTTAACTACTCTCTATACATTAAAGGAATTGAAAAAAAGTAATAATTTTTAAATGGACTAATATGATGAAAAGGCAAGAAACATAAAATATGCTTAAAGTCATTTACAATTAAGGAATTGCAAACAATTTTCCCATCAGATGGACTCATCTCTTATGGATTACATCAAGCTATAGAAAAGCTGTAAAACAATGAGGTCTCTGATATACTGTTGATGGAATTTGAATTGGTGCAGCCCTTTTGGAAGAGATTTGTCCATTGTTACATAACAAGTGAGCATACCATTGTGACCTGATAATTCCATCTCTAGGAATTTGTTTTACAGAAAGACTTGTATATCTGTTCACAAACATATTTGTACAAGAATACCAGTTGCATCACTTTTTATAATAACAAAAATTAGAAAACAGCCTAAAAGTTAATCAACGCAGTATTTCCATCTTTGGAATGTTATGCTGTCATTAAATAAAATGACTCAGATCTGTATGTGATGAAATAAAAAGAATTGAACTCCATAATTCCAAAACACATTATTAAGTAAAGAAAGTTAACCCATGGAAAAATATGCAATATTATCCCATTTGTGGAAATAGTTTTTTTTTTTTTTTTAGCTTAATGCATGGATATAGTAAATGCGTGGAAAACAGTCTGGAAGAATACACAACAAACCTCTTTGTCTTCTGGTGGCCTCAGAATTGGGCTAGGGAGAGAAGAGAGAACTTTCATTTTTCAATCCATATATTTCTTTATTATTTACAATTCTAACAAGAATGTACTGATGAATAATTTGAAATTGTGAAATATATAATACATATATAAAGATCAGCACAAGAGTGATCAATGGAAGATAGCCCAGAACCTAATATGAAAGACATGATAATTGTAGAGTGATCTCTGGAACCAGCCTGCTCTTCTGCCACTGTGTGGTCTTGAGAAGGTAATCAACTTCTTTGTCTCAGTTTCTTCATGTGTGAAATAGGGATAGTTAATGGGATATTATGCAAGAAAAAAATGTGTAAAATCCTTTAGTTCAGTGTCTAGCATTTATAAAGCACTCAAAGTATATATAAAAATAATGTTAGCTCTTTGTGTTAAAGTCAAGGGAGGAGCATTTTCCAAGAAGAAATCCTTGCCATTCTCAAACTGGATATGGGTAAGAAATAAATGAAAACATATGAGAAGTTATTTTCATATTTGAGTGGACTGAACAAAAAAAAATAGTTCTAATTTTATAAGAAATGAAAAGTGAAAGCAACAAATATACTTGTAACTTAAAACACTATACAAGAAGAGGAAGTGGTAATGACAATGCGGATTAATTTGTGGGGCAGGTTTAAAGAAAATGGTTTTAGAATAAAAGTATTCACTATGACCATAGCAGTGGGAAAAAAAGAAACAATGGGCAATTGAAGAGGAGTTGGGAGGTGAGAATGATTAATGGAAGATGATCCGAGAGGGGATGGAAGGGGGTGAAATCAGTAGCACAAAACAAGATGGTAGGGAACTGTTATTGCCAAAGAGAAATTGAATCATGGATTTGACATTCTAAAAAACAAAACTAACACAGAATTATAACTCTGGAGTTTGAAATCTGTTTTGTACTGAGAATACTTACATAGTTTGTGTAGACGAAAGGAGCAGTTGCCATGGTGGCTTAGGAAATGGGTATGGCTAAATATTGAGCGACAAATTAGGGTATTAAAGGACAGGAGGAAATTGCAGAGCATCAGAACTATTGATGAAAGTCTAAAAGAATTGTGGAGATATGAGGGGAAGTCAAATCTAGGTGTGGAAGCTTAAGAATGAGTGTGCTAAATCAATCAGTCACAAGAAACTTGAAAGTTTTAGTGAGACTTTCAAACATTTCTCTAGCACAGGAAAAAATGGACTTGGTAAAATGAACTATCTACATAAATCTCTAAGGTTTGTACACATGATATTTTTGTTGTGATCATTTATTTTGGCATTTTGGTAGCATTTTGAATAGCATGTATTTAATTTGTATTAAAAGACTTTCCATCATAATACACTGAATTTGCTATGTTTTAAAATAAAGTAATGATACTTAACATATTTGTTGACCCCTAAATTTCAGTCTATGTTTATTTTTATAGTTAGTAAAGAGATATGGAGAAGAACCACAAGCACAATTTCAGCAGCTTTAGTTATAGCTAACTCCACTCCTATCTGTCATGTCTTAAATCTCCTGGCAAAAGATGATGTATGAGGACAAGAGAGAGGAGGTTGAAGGGTGAACAAGGGAGCAAATGGAATAGGAGGTACACATGATATTTTTTTCCAGCACACATTCGGATATATCCCTCCAACACCTACAACTATTTTAATGGCACTTTGATTTTTTTTTCTCACTCATCTGTTTTGGAAGAATTCAGATGAAAAGAGTAGACAGACACATGGGGAAAGTGAAAAGGGCCAATGTATGCCTTTGTAACAAGGAAATGTCCTTTTGTGCATAGGTACATGGATCCTTGAAACTTGCAAGACTGTATCTCACAGTAAACACAGTATATAAAAGTAATATCTAATATGTGCAAAACACAAATTAAGAGGTTATTGTTTATTTTAAAAAGACTATTTCATGTCATGAATTTGTTGTCTTGAGATATTTTTTTAATTAGCAAGCAACCCCTCCATACCAAACATAAGAATTGATTTCCACACTGTGTTTTAGAAATGCATCAAATTATGCCCAAATTCCAAAAGCAGAAACACAGCTATGTCAACTTTGGGTCGCTGATAATATTTCTATAATTCTTAAGGCCTAGCGTAGGCAAGCATGATGGTATTTTACAAGCTTAATAATCTTTTGGGTGGGTGGAGAGGTTTTCCTAAGCTACTTATAAAGTGAAATTGGAAGAATTAATGAAGAGGAAGTTTCTGCTCAACAAGTGGATTGGCTGAATTAAAAGTATGTTCTTGCTTTGTCACCTATAAAATTCAAGAAAATGTTTTATAATACACATTTGAATATCTATTTTCGTTTCCTGATCTTAGATCTCTGTAACACTTAGAGTAGAAACTTTGCCAGGCTTTATCCCTTTTTGATATCTAATTAAACCTGATTTAGTGGAGAATTTATCAGCCTGCCTTTTCCCTCATATTTCATTTATGAATATGGACAGACACCCATTTTTACCATGCACTGTATGTTGAAAGATCAAATACATCAGCATAATTTAAATAAATCTGAGCCCTATAAATTCCCACTGGATGCAAGACCACAAATGGAAACAAGAACAAGGGCATGTTCAATGACATTAAAATGCAACTAATTTAAAACACAAAGGAAATACATTTCTATGGAGTGCCTAATAAATCTACAGCACTCATTTCCACAGGATTTTAGTGAGGCAAATACCTCAGCAAATTTCAAGAAAGAATTACACATTCATAGCATAGGAAAACAATATTTGTGGCTATGAGGCTACATGAACTATCAATTTGCATGCTTTGTTTTTGAGTTGAGAGACACTCTAGCCAACTTTCGAGAATAGCAAAATTTCCTTGATAATTAAGGAATGTGCTTAAGTAAAAATATCTTTAGATTTGGAGTCTTCGTTTCTCTAAGTCTTTTATTTGACTGATGGGTTCATTGCATCTAGTATGGGAATTACAGATATGGCCAAAATGTATTCTTGGTTGCCTTTGAATTGATTAGACCAGTAGGTCATCAACATAATCATCAAATCAATCTCCTGAAAGTCCAGATGATATGCAAAAACACTAATTTCTATGGTAACAGAAAGAAATTTGTGTAAGAGTATTAGTGGAAGAGAAGGAAAAGAAGAAAAAAATGATAAAGAGAAAAGACAGAGTGAATGGGCACCGGAGGTTAGAAAGAAAACAAAAGGCCGGTAGGTCATAGAATAGCCAGAGCCACAGAGTGGTTCTGAACCAAAACAGAGATAAGAAATCAAGTCTTGCTAATGAAATAGCAAAAGCCTTTATTTTTCCTTATTACTAATGTTTCTTAATTCATAACCTTCCATGTAGTGTGCATGCCAGTGTTTTATTTTTTGTTATCTTCCCATGCCAGCAATTACTGAAGAGAGGCTCATGTAAGCTTCCCTTTATCTGGATACCTTTTCACAAATCTCTGAGTTTTTTAAAACTTCTTGAGGTGTGATTGACATACAATATCGTATTCGTTTTAGATGTACAACATAGTGATTCAACATTTGTATGCATTGCAAGATGATTACCACAATAAATTTACCTTAAAAAGTTAATGTATCAGGGGCTATTTTCCCAGGGCTCTATGTGACATACACATTACTTAATGATTTTATAAGTGGAAGTTTGTACTTCCATCCATTTTCCCCCTCTCCATCCCCTTCCTCTTTGGCAGCCACCAGTCTTTTCTCTGTATCTGTCAGGGTTCTGGTTTGATAGGTTTGTTTTGCTTTATAGCTTCCACATATAAGTGAAGTCATGTAATTTTTGCCTTTCTCTGACTTATTTCACTTACCATAGTACCCTCAAGGTCCATCAATGTTGCTGCAAATGGCAAAATTGCATTTTGTTTTATGGCTGAGTAGTATTCCATGTGGGGTGTGTGTGTGTATGTGTGTGTGTGTGTGTGTGTGTGTGCGCGCGCGCGCGTAGGTATAAGATTATATATATGTAATTATGTAATCTATTGATCCATTGATGGACACAGGTTGTTTCCCTATCTTGGCTATTGGAAAAAGATGCTGCAGTGAACATAAAAGTGCATGTACATTTTGAATTTATGTTTTCATATTCTTTAGGCAGATACTCTGTAATGGAATTGCTGGATCATATGGTAGCTCTATTTTTATTTTTTTGAGGAACTTCAATACCATTTTCCATAGTTGTTGTACTAATTTACATTCCCACCAACATTGCACGAGGATTCCTTTTTCTCCACATCCTCACCAATATTTATTTCTCATTAGCCATTCTGGCAGGGATAAGGTGATATCTTACTGTGTTTCTATTTTTTTTTATTAGAATTGACATACAGTGTTATATTAGTTTCAGGTATATAACATACGAATCTTGAAATTCTGCACATTATACAACATCACCGTGATAAGTGCAGTCACTATCTGTCTCCATACAATGTTAGTTCAATATTATTGACTGTATCCCCCATTGTGTACTTTTCATCTCCGTGACTTATTTTATAACGGGAAGTTTGTACTTCTGAATCCTCTTCATCTTTTTCACCCATCCTCCACCCCTACCCTCTGGCAACCCAGTTCTCTGTATTTATATGTCCATTTCCATTTGGTTGTTTACCCATGTGATTTGTGTTTTATATCCCACATATAAGTGAAATCATATGATATTTGTCTTTCATTTTCTTTTTTTTAATATGAAATTTATTGTCAAATTGGTTTCCACACAACACCCAGTTGTATTTCATTTTCTGATTTATTTCACTCAGTGTAACACCCCTTACATCCATCCATGTTGTCACAAGTGGTAAGATGTAATTGTTTCATGGCTGAGTTGTGTGTGTGTGTGTGTACACACACACACACACACACACATACATACATACATACACATACTCTTTTTATCCATTCATCTATTTATGTTCATTTGAGTTGCTTCCATATCTTGGCTATTGTAAATAAGCCTGCAATTAACATAGTGGTTCATATATCTGTTTTTGTTTTCCATAGATAAATACCTAGTAGTAGAATTATTGGATTGTATGATATTTTTATGTTTAGTATTTTCAGGATAATCCATACTGTTTTCCATATTGGTTTCACCAATTTTATATTCCTGCCAACAATGTACTGTATAAGCTTTCCCTTTTCTCCATATCTTCTCCGACACTCATTGTTTCTTTTCAATACTAGCTATTCTGACTGGTGTGAGGTCATCTAACAATGGTTTTGATTTGCATTTTTCTGATGATTAATGATGTTGACCATTTTTGCACCAGGATCTGTTGGCCATCTGTATGCCTTCTTTGGAAAAATGTCTATTTTTCCAAAAAAATGCCTTCCCATTTTTTTTAATTGTATTCTTTTGTTGTTGTTGAGTTCCATAAGTTTTTTTTATATATTTGGGTATTAACCCCTTATTGAATATATCATTTGCAAGTATCTTCTTCATTCAGTAGTTTGCCTTTTCATTTTGTTTCCTTTGTTGTGCAAAAGCTTTCTATTTTGGTGTGGTCTCAGGAATTTTGCTTTTGTTTCCCTTAACTGAGGAAACAAATTCATAAATATGTTGTCAAGGCTGATGTCCAAGAGATTACTACCTGTTTTCTTTTAGGAGTTTTTATGGTTTCATGTCTCACTTTTAGCTCTTTAAATCATTTGGAGTTTATTTCTGTGTATGCTGTAAAAAATGATCCAGTTTTGTTTCTTTTGTACATAGATGTCCAGTTTTCCTAGTATCATTTATTGAAGAGACTGTCTTTTCTCCATAGTATATTTTTGCCTCCTTTGTCATAGATTAATAGATAGTATAAGCAAGGGTTTATTTCTGTACTTTCTATCCTGTTGACTGATTTATGTTTCGATTTTTGTGTCAGTATCATACTGTTTTGATTGATGTAGCTTTGTCATGTATTTTGAAATCTGGTATTGTGATATTTGTGGCTTTGTTCTTCTTTCTCAAGATTACTTTGGCTATATAATCTTTTGTGATTCTATGCAAATTTTGGAATTATTTGCTTTAATTCTGTCAAAAATTCCAGTAGAATTTTGACAGGGATTGCAATGAATCTGCAGATTGCTTTTGGTAGTATGGACATTTTAACAATATTGGTTCTTCTAATCCATGAGCATGGAATATCCTTCCATTTGTTTACATCACCTTCAGTTTATTTCATCAATGTCTTACAGTTTTCAGAGTGTAGGCCTTTCACCTCCTCAGTTAAATTTATTCCTATGTATTTTATTCCTTTTGGTGCAATTGAAACTTTGTTTCTTTAAATTTCTTTCTGCTACTTTATTATTAGTGTATAGAAATGCAACACATTTCTGTGTATTTTGTCTCCTGCAACTTTACCGAATTCATTATTAATCCTATGAGTTTTTTTGTGGAGTCTTTAGGGCTTTATATATAGTATCATGTCATCTGCAAATATTTTAAGTTTTACTTCCTCCTTATTAATCTGGATGAGTTTTATTTCTTTTTCTTTTCTGACTGCCCAAATGCTACAGCTAGGGCTTCTAGTACTGTGTTGAATAAAAGTAGTGAGAGTAGCCATCCTTGCTTTTTTCCTGAGATTAGAAGAAAAGCTTTCAGATTTTCAACACTGAAAATGACATTAGCTGTGGGTTTGCCATATGTGGCCTTCAGTGAGGCATGTTCCCTATAAACCCATTTTTTTTAGTGTTTTAACATGAATACATGTTAAATGCCTTTTAAAAAATCAACAAATGCTTTTTCTCCATCTTTTGAGATGATCATATGAATCTTATTCTTCACATTGTTTATGTGATATATCCTATTGATTAATTTTTGTATCCTTGAATAAATCCCACTTGATTATTGTGGATTATTTTTTAACTTCTTATTGACTTCATTTTGCAAATATTTTATTGAGGATTTTTGCATCTCTGCTTATTAGATATATTGGCTTGTAGTTTTTGTGGGTTTTGCTTGTTTTGTAGTGTCTTTATCTGGTTTTGGTAGCAGGTTATTTCTGGACTCATAGAATGAATTTGGAAGATTTCCTACCTCTTCTATTATTTTTGGAGTAATTTGAGAAGAATAAGTGTTAATTCTTGCTTAAATATTTATTAGAATTCACCTATAAACCCATCTGGTCCTGGACTTTTGTTTGTGCGGAGTTTTTTGATTACCAATTCAATTTTGTTACTAGTCGTTGGTCTGTTCAGATTTTCTATTTATATCTGATTCAGTTTTAGAAGATTGTATTTTTCTAGGAATTACTCCATTTCTCCTAGGTTGTTCGATTTGTTGGCATATAGTTTGTTTTTTCAGTTTTATGCCTTCATTTGATAATCAGTGGCTAGTTTTCATCCACATGAACTATAGATTTTTGTAAGTGGTGACAGGTAACCAATGTATAGAGTTTGTTTGGTAAATATTTATCCGAATCATGTTTTCTGGAAACTGCACACAGGTATATTATGAAATATTCCTATTCCTACGGCCCACACAGCTTGGTTGAGCATGGTGTCAACGTATACTTTTGGAGTTCCCATCTCCTTCATGGCAAATTTCTGGATCTCTTGGAGTGTCTGAGGGACACACTTCTTGCAATCCATGGATGCACTTGTGAATGTTGATGTTGTATTCTGTGGTCACTACCTCATTGATGGCAGAACGGCCATTCTTATTCTGCACACCCTTCTTTGCAAGAGCCATTCTGCCAGTCCCTAGATGAAAAGGAAGCTGTTGGCATATAGTTTTTCATAGCAGTATTTTATAATCCTTTGTATTTATATGGTGTTAGTTCTAATTCCTGCTCTGATTTCTGATTTTATTTGAGTCCTCTCTATTTATTAATGAAGCTGTCTAAAGGTGTATCACGTTTGTTTTTTCAAAGAACCAGTTTTGGTTTCCTTAATCTTTTATATTATTTTCTAGTCTGTATTTCATTTATTTCTGGTTTGCTCTTTGTTATTTTCCTCATTCTACTAACTTTAAGCTTTGTTTGTTCCTCTTTTTTTAGTTCCTTTAGGTGTAAGATTAGATTTTTTATCTGAGACTTTTCTTATGGTGTCTTGAGAGAGGTCTTGTATCACAATAAACTTCCCATGTAGAACTCCCTTTGCTGTGTCCCAAAGATTTTGGACTGTTGTATTTTCATTTTCATTGGTTCCCATGTACTTCTGATTTCCTTGTTGTTTTCTTTGATGACCTACTTCATTTTAGTAGCATGTTGCTTAGCCTCTGTATGTTTGTGGGTTTTTTCATTTTATTCTTGTAATTGTTTCATAAATCCATACTGTTGTGGTTGGAAAAGATATTTTTTTCCATTCTTCTCTTTTTTTGTTTAGAGAGAAAGAGCATGTGTGAGTAGGGGAGAGGGGCAGTGGGAGGGAGGGGGGAAGAGAGAGGGAGGGAGAGAGAGAGAGACAGAGACAGAGAGAGACAGAGAGAGAATCTTAAGTAGGCCTGATATTCAGTGAGGAATCTGATGTAGGGCTCAATCTCATGACTCTGGGAGAGTGACCTGAGCTGAATCAAAAGTCAGATGCTCAACTGAGCCACCAAAGTGCCTCTTTTCTTTTCTTTTCTTTTCTTTTCTTTTCTTTTCTTTTCTTTTCTTTT
>NW_024412377.1:89632206-89635534 GCF_014898765.1 Herpailurus yagouaroundi
TTCTTTTCTTTTCTTTTCTTTTCTTTTCTTTTCTTTTCTTTTCTTTTTTCTTTTCTTTATATTCTCTTTTGTATTTTCTTCTCTTTTCTTTCTTTCCTTGTTTTCTCTTCTTTCTTCCCTTCCCTTCCCTTCCCTTCCCTTCCCTTCCCTTCCCTTCCCTTTCCTTTCTTTCCTACTCCTACTCCTACTCCTACTCCTATTCCTTTCCTTGCTTGCTTGCTTTTTTTGTTTAGAGGAAAAAGATGCTTGTTATGATTTCAGTATTTTAATTTTATTGAGACTGATTTTGAGGCCTAGTATGTGATCTATTCTCTAGAATGTTCCATTTGTACTTGAAAAGAGTATATATTCTGCTGTTTGGGGATGGGATGTTCTGTATATATATGTTAGGTTCATCTAGTCTACTGTGACATTCAAAGCCACTGTTTTCTGATTGATATTCTGTCTGGGTTATGTATTCATTGATAGGGTGGGGTATTAAAGTCCCCTATTGTTAGTATTATTGTCAGTTTTTCCCTTTATCTTAGTTAACATTTGCCTCATGTCTTTACATAGTCCTGTGTTGGGTGCATAGATACTTAAAATTGTTACATCTCTTGTTGGTTTGATCCCTTTATCATTAAGTAATGTCCTTCTTTGTCTCTTGTTAGTTTTTGTTTTATTTTTTATTTAATTTTTATGTAGTTTCTTTTTTTTTTAAACACATGAAATTTATTGTCAAATTGGTTTCCATACAACACCCAGTGCTCATCCAAAAATGTGCCCTCCTCAATACCCATCACCGACCCTCCCCTCCCTCCCACCCCCCATCAACCCTCAGTTTGTTCTCAGTTTTTAAGAGTCTCTTATGCTTTGGCTCTCTCCCACTCTAACCTCTTTTTTTTTCCTTCCCCTCCCCCATGGGTTTCTGTTAAGTTTCTCAGGATCCACATAAGAGTGAAAACATATGGTATCTGTCCTTCTCTGTATGGCTTATTTCACGTAGCATCACACTCTCCAGTTCCATCCACGTTGCTACAAAGGGCCATATTTCATTCTTTCTCATTGCCATGTAGTATTCCATTCTGTATATAAACCACAATTTCTTTATCCATTCATCAGTTTTTGGACATTTAGGCTCTTTCCATGATTTTGCTATTGTTGAGACTGCTGCTATAAACATTGGGGTACAAGTGCCCCTATGCATCAGTACTCCTGTATCCCTTGGGTAAATTCCTAGCAGTGCTATTGATGCGTCATAGACAGGTCTATTTTTTTTTTTTTAATTTTTTTTTCAACGTTTATTCATTTTTGGGACAGAGAGAGACAGAGCATGAACAGGGAAGGGGCAGAGAGAGACGGAGACACAGAATCGGAAACAGGCTCCAGGCTCTGAGCCATCAGCCCAGAGCCCGACGCGGGGCTTGAACTCACGGACCGTGAGATCGTGACCTGGCTGAAGTCGGACGATTAACCGACTGCGCCACCCAGGCGCCCCTAGACAGGTCTATTTTTAATTTTATGATGAACCTCCACACTGTTTTCCAGAGTGGCTACACCAATTTGCATTCCCACCAACAGTGCAAGAGGGTTCCCGTTTCTCCACATCCTCTCCAGCATCTAGAGTCTCCTGATTTGTTCATTTTGGCCACTCTGACTGGCATGAAGTGATATCTGAGTGTGGTTTTGATTTGTATTTCCCTGATAAGGAGCGACGTTGAGCATGTTTTCATGTGCCTGTTGGCCATCTGGATGTCTTCTTCAGAGAAGTGTCTATTCATGTTTTCTGCCCATTTCTTCACTGGGTTATTTGTTCTTCAGGTGTGGAGTTTGGTGAGCTCTTTATAGATTTTGGATACTAGCCCTTTGTCCGATATGTCATTTGCAAATATCTTTTCCCATTCCGTTGGTTGCCTTTTAGTTTTGTTGGTTGTTTCCTTTGCTGTGCAGAAGCTTTTTATCTTCATAAGGTCCCAGTAATTCATTTTTGCTTTTAATTCCCTTGCCTTTGGGGATGTGTCAAGTAAGAGATTGCTACGGCTGAGGTCAGAGAGGTCTTTTCCTGCTTTCTCCTCTAGAGTTTTGATGGTTTCCTGTCTCACATTCAGGTCCATCATCCATTTGGAGTTTATTTTTGTGAATGGTGTGAGAAAGTGGTCTAGTTTCGACCTTCTGCATATTGCTGTCCAGTTCTCCCAGCACCATTTGTTAAAAAGACTGTCTTTTTTTCCATTGGATGTTCTTTCCTGCTTTGTCAAAGATTAGTTGGCCATACTTTTGTGGGTCTGGTTCTGGAGTTTCTATTCTATTCCATTGGTCTATGTGTCTGTTTTTGTGCCAATACCATGCTGTCTTGATGATGACAGCTTTGTAGTAGAGGCTAAAGTCTGGGATGGTGATGCCTCCTGCTTTGGTCTTCTTCTTCAAAATTACTTTGGCTATTCGGGGCCTTTTGTGGTTCCATATGAATTTTAGGATTGCTTGTTCTAGTTTCGAGAAGAATGCTGGTGCAATTTTGATTGGGATTGCATTGAATGTGTAGATAGCTTTGGGTAGTATTGACATTTTGACAATATTTATTCTTCCAATCCATGAGCAGGGAATGTCTTTCCATTTCTTTAAATCTTCTTCAATTACCTTCATAAACTTTCTATAGTTTTCAGCATACAGATCCTTTACATCTTTGGTTAGGTTTATCCCTAGGTATTTTATGCTTCTTGGTGCAATTGTGAATGGGATCAGTTTCCTTATTTGTCTTTCTGTTGCTTCATTGTTAGTGTATAAGAATGCAACTGATTTCTGTACATTGATTTTGTATCCTGCAACTTTGCTGAATTCATGTATCAGTTCTAGCAGACTTTTGGTGGAGTCTGTCGGATTTTCCATGTATAATATCATGTCATCTGCAAAAAGCGAAAGCTTGACTACATCTTTGCCAATTTTGATGCCTTTGATTCCCTTTTGTTGTCTGATTGCTGATGCTAGAACTTCCAGCACTATGTTAAACAACAGCGGTGAGAGTGGGCATCCCTGTCGTGTTCCTGATCTCAGGGAAAAAGCTCTCAGTTTTTCCCCGTTGAGGATGATGTTAGCTGTGGGCTTTTCATAAATGGCTTTTATGATGTTTAAGTATGTTCCTTCTATCCCGACTTTCTCAAGGGTTTTTATTAAGAAAGGGTGCTGGATTTTGTCAAAAGCCTTTTCTGCATCGATTGACAGGATCCTATGGTTTTTCTCTTTTTTTTTGTTAATGTGATGTATCACGTTGATTGATTTGCGAATGTTGAACCAGCCCTGCATCCCAGGAATGAATCCCACTTGATCATGGTGAATAATTCTTTTTATATGC
>NW_024412377.1:89635544-89636790 GCF_014898765.1 Herpailurus yagouaroundi
CTGTGGTTGATTTCAAGCTTCATAGCATTGTGGTCTGAAAGTATGCATGGTATAATTTCAATTCTTGTAAACTTATGAAGGGCTGTTTTGTGACCCAGTATATGATCTATCTTGGAGAATGTTCCATGTGCACTCGAGAAGAAAGTATATTCTGTTGCTTTGGGATGCAGAGTTCTAAATCTATCTGTCACGTCCATCTGATCCAATGTCTCATTCAGGGCCCTTGTTTCTTTATTGACCGTGTGTCTAGATGATCTATCCATTTCTGTAAGTGGGGTGTTAAAGTCCCCTGCAATGACCACATTCTTATCAATAAGGTTGCTTGTGTTTATGAGTAATTGTTTTATATATTTGGGCGCTCCGGTATTCGGCGCATAGACATTTATAATTGTTAGCTCTTCCTGATGGATAGACCCTGTCACTATTATATAATGTCCTTCTTCATCTCTTGTTACAGCCTTTAATTTAAAGTCTAGTTTGTCTGATATAAGTATGGCTACTCCAGCTTTCTTTTGGCTTCCAGTAGCATGATAAATAGTTCTCCATCCCCTCACTCTCAATCTAAAGGTGTCCTCAGGTCTAAAATGAGTCTCTTGTAGACAGCAAATAGATGGGTCTTGTTTTTTTATCCATTCTGATACCCTATGTCTTTTGGTTGGCGCATTTAATCCATTTACATTCAGTGTTATTATAGAAAGATATGGGTTTAGAGTCATTGTGATGTCTGTATGTTTTATGCTTGGAGTGATGTCTCTGATACTTTGTCTCACAGGGTCCCCCTTAGGATCTCTTGTAGGGCTGGTTTAGTGGTGACAAATTCCTTCAGTTTTTGTTTGTTTGGGAAGACCTTTATCTCTCCTTCTATTCTAAATGACAGACTTGCTGGATAAAGGATTCTCGGCTGCATATTTTTTCTGTCTAGCACACTGGAAATCTCATGCCAACTCTTTCTGGCCTGCCAAGTTTCAAAAGAGAGATCAGTCACGAGTCTTATAGGTCTCCCTTTATATGTGAGGGCACGTTTACCCCTTGCTGCTTTCAGAATTTTCTCTTTATCCTTGTATTTTGCCAGTTTCACTATGATATGTCGTGCAGAAGATCGATTCAAGGTACATCTGAAGGGAGTTCTCTGGGCCTCTTGGATTTCAATGCCTTTTTTCTTCCCCAGTTCAGGGAAGTTCTCAGCTATTATTTCTTCAAGTACCCCTTCAGCACCTTTCCCTCTCTCTTCCTCCTCTGGGATACC
>NW_024412377.1:89651790-89733056 GCF_014898765.1 Herpailurus yagouaroundi
AAAAAAAAAAAGAGGTTAGAGTGGGAGAGAGCCAAAGCATAAGAGACTGTTGAGAACTGAGAGCAAACTGAGGGTTGATGGGGGGTGGGAGGGAGGAGAGGGTGGGTGATGGGTATTGAGGAGGGCACCTTTTGGGATGAGCACTGGGTGTTGTATGGAAACCAATTTGACAATAAATTTCATATATAAATAAAAATAAAAAAATAAAAGTGTATTTTGTCTGATACAAGTGACGTGACCCTAACTTTTTATTCACTTTGATTTCCATGGAATATAATTTCCATCCCCTTGTATTCAATCTGTATGTGGCTTTAGGTTTGAAAATCCATTCAGGTACCCTATGTGTCTTGATTGGAGGAGTTAGACCATTTACATTTAAAGTAATTATTGATAAGTATGTACTTATTGCCACTTTTAATTCTTTTCTGATTGTTCTTGTAGTTCTTCTCCATTCCTTTCTTCTTCTCTTGCTCTCTTCCCTTGTGATTGTTGTTACCTAGTGTTTTATTTGGATTCCTTTCTCCTTATTTTTTGTGTATCTATTATAGGTTTTTGGTGTGTGCTTACCAAGAGATTGATACATAATGTCCTAAGTATATAGCAGTCTATAATAAGTTGATAGTACCTGAAGTTGATATGTTATAGAAGTTCTACTTTTTTACTCCAGTCTTCATGTTTTATATATATGATGTCATATTTCACATTTTATTTTGTATATCCCTGGATTACTTGTTGTAGATATCATTGATTTTTTTTTTTTACTACTGTTGTCTTTTACCTTCCTACTAGCTTTGTAAGTAATTGATCTACCTTTATTGTATGTTTGTTTGACTCATGAAATTTTTTCCCTTTCATATTTTTCTTTCTTCTAATTAGGACCTATTAACATTTCTTATAAGGTTGGTTTAGCGGTGATGAACTGTTTAATTTTTTAACATATTTATTTATTTATTTATTTATTTATTTATTTATTTATTTAGGTTTGGAAACTCCTCATTTCTCCTTCAGTTCTGAATGATATCCTTGCTTGGTGAAGTATTCTTGGTTGTTGTCGGTGTTGTTTTTCCTTCCAGCCCTTTGAATATATCATATCACTCCTTTGGAGTGAGAAAAGTTTCTGCTGAAACTAAGTTTATAGCTGTATGGGGTTTTCTTTGAATGTAACCAGTTGCTTTTATCTTGCTTTTAATTTCTTTCTCTTAATATTTAATCCTTGACATTTTAATTATAATGTATCTTGATGTGTATCTCCTCTTGTTTGGGGTTCTCTGTGATTCCTGGATCTGAATGTGTGTTTCCCTCCCCAGGTCAGGGATGATTTTAACTATTATTTCTTCAAATAACTTTTCTGCCCCTTTGTGTCTCTCTTCTCATTCTGGAACCCCTATAATGTGAATGTGAATATGCTTGTTTTGTCCCAGAGATCCCTTAGCTATCCTCATTTTTTTTTTCTTTTATCTTTTTGTTGTTCAGCTTGGGTGCTTTCCATTAACCTGTCTTCCAGATGGCTAATTTGTTCTTCTGCATCCTCTGCTATTGATTCTCTTTAGCGTTATTTTTATTTTAGTTATACTATTATTCATCTCTGTTTTTTATATTTTCTATCTCTTTGTTGAAGTTATTACTCAATTTTTCATTCTTCTCTCAGTGAAAGATGCTCCACTGAGCATCTTCATGATAATTTTTGAAGACTTCATCAAGTAGATTGCTTATTTTTATTCATTTACTTCTTTTTGTTTGTTTGTTTTGTCTTATCCTTTCATTTAGAGCATATTTCTCTGTCTCATTTTTTTTTTTACTCTCTGTGTTTGTTTCTGGGAATCAGAATAGCTACTTTTTCTAGTCTTGAAGGACAGATCTCATATAGGAACATCCCCCACTGTTGACTGCTGTGTCTAGCAGCTCTGGCTGGAGTTGTAGCAGCCATGGGCTGAAAATCTCAGAGAACTCTCCACTGGGGTCACCCTGGTAGGATAGCTGGAGCTGATAAGGGTGTGATCCAGGGGTCTTGGGGCATTCCACACAGTGGGCACCCTCATAGGACAGTTGAAGCTGAATCAGGCACTGGTGGGTGGCACTGTTCTGGTGGGCAGCTGGAACTAAAGCAGGCACAGACCAGGGGTTTCTATGGGGTGCTTTATACAGGGAACGCCTTGGCAAGATGACTGGATCTGAGATGGACATAGACTGGTGGCATTTCTGGGTGTTCCATAAATCTTTTTTTGCCATTTCAAAAATCTTCACAATGTCTTCACTAGGTGCTCTGGCAAGTTGTCTGGAGCTGATGTAGGTTCGGGCCTGGCATGTCCCACTGATGCTTTGCACATTTGTCACCTTGATGAGATAAATGAAACTATCATAGGCACTGTCTGGAAGTATTCTGCGGTGCACTACACTCAGGCCACCACGGTAGGATGGCTGGAGCTCAGGCAGGTGGGAGGGTATCACTCTGGGGCAAGGGCATGGGCTGGTGTGAGGTAGTGGCCCAGGGCTCACTAAGGGAGCCAGCTGGCCAGGTGCCATATCCTGCTCCTGTGTTTGCTATGATGATGGAGGAAGAGCATGAACAATGGTGCTTGCATGCTTCTCTGATCTGAGAATTCTTGCAGCTCCCTCTAGGGCTGAGTCCTTTACACTTTTGTTGTCCATTTAAACCACTGTGTTATTTCTGTGTCTCAGGGTGACTGGGTCTGGTGGGTTTACGGCCAGGTAGACCGCTTGGATCCTGCTCCTGTTTGAATTATAAGGTGTTCACAATAGTGTTCACCAGCTCCTTGGCACTGAAGAACATTCTGCAGGTTTCATGCCATTTGGCAGTCATTTAAGAATTAGTTACTTTAAATTTTAGCTATTCTTTTAAACTGCAGTTTTTTTTTTTATCTGTGCTCCAGAGTGGATGAAACTGTTCCTGTTCCCTCAGTACTATCCTTCCCTACTGTAGTTTGCAGTGTCACAGTGGGGTTCCCTTAATTACTGTGTCTGTCTCTTGTGCCATTTGCTATATGGTCCCTCTGTTGTTTGTTGTGCAGAAGCTGTTCAGTGACTCCTCATTTCTTTTTCAGGAAGAATTGCTCTAAAAGTAGGTGTAGGTGTAGAATCATTGTGTCCATATAGGGCATAAGTACCAACCTCACCATCTTGGATGCCCCACACCATTTCATTATGGTTTTGAGTTGTATTTCCCTGATGGTTAGTGATGTTGAGCATCTATTCATGTGCCTATTGGCTGTCCATATGTCTTCTTTGGAAAAATGTCTATTCAGATCCTTTTCCATTTTTTCATCATATTGCTATTTTTGCTTGCTTTTGAATTGTATGAGTTCTTTATATATTTTGGATACTAACCACTTACCAGATACAGACATATCTCAGAGATACTGATACAGTTATAGACCACAACAATGAAATGAATATCATAATAATGTGAGTCACAAGAATTTTTTGGTTTCCCAGTGCATATAACATTTATATTCATGCTATATTATAGTCTATGGAGTATGCAATAGCATGTGTCTAAAAAAACAATGTATATACCTTAATTAAAATATAGTTTATTTCTAAAAAATGATAACTATCCTCTGAGGTTTCAGTGATTTGCCACTTTTTTGCTAGTGTAGGGTCTTGCCTTGATGTTTATGGGCAATAAATGTTTATGGGTCAGAATGATAGTTGCTGAAAGTGTGTGTGGCTATGGCAATTTCTTTCTTTCCCTTCCTTCCTTCCTTCCTTCCTTCCTTCCTGACTATTTGAAGTCTACCATCATTTATTTTATTTTATTTATTTATTTATTTATTTATTTATTTATTTATTTATTTTTATTTTTGAGAGAGAGAGAGAAAGAGACAAATTAAGAGGAAGAGACAGAGGGGCAGAGAGAGAGGGAGACACAGAATCCGAAGCAGGCTCCAGGCTCCAAGCCGTCAGCACAGAGCCAGATGTAGGACTCAAACCCACGCATGGTGAGATCATGACTTGAGCTAAAGTTAGATGCTTAAATGACTGAGCCACTCAGATGTCCCATCATTTTTTTTTTAATTTAAAATTTAGTTAGTTAACATACAGTACAATATTGGTTTCTAGAGTAGAATTCAGGGATTCCTCACTTTTACATAACTCCCAATGCTCATCACAAGTGCCCTCCTTAGTACCCATCACCCATATAGCCCATCTCCCACTCGCCTCCCTCCATCAATCCATTATTTGTTCTCTATCACTAAGAATGTCTTATGGTTTGTTCCCTCTTTTTTCTCCCACCCCCTTCCCATATGTTCATCTGTCTTGTTCCTTAAATTCCACATATGAATGAAATCATATGGTAGTGTCTTTTTCTGATTGATTTAATTGACTTAGTATAATAGGCAATTTCTTAGAATAAGACAATGAAGTTTGCTGTTGATTAACTCTTCGACTCACAAAAAATTTCTCTGAAACATGTGATGCTGCTGATTAATAGTATTTTACCCACAGTAGAAGTTCTTTCAAATTTGGAGTCAGTCCTCTCAAACCCTGCTTCTGCTTTATTAGTTAGTTATGCAATATTTGAAATGTTGTGTTATCATTTCAAAAATCTTCACAGAGGAAAGAGTTAAGATGGCAGAGAAGTAGGGGGAGCCTGGGCTTTCCTCGTCCTTCGAACGCAGCTATATTGATGTCAGATCACTTGGAACACCCAGGAAATCGATCTGTGGATTGGCAGAAGGATCTCTACAGTTGAAGAGATAGCTTGGCAGGTGTGAGATGTGTGGAAGTGAATTGGGGAAAAGAAAAACAGCCACACCACAGAGGGGAGAGAACCCTTTCCTTGGAGAGACAAAGGGAGAGAAAGAAAGAGGGGTTGAAATAGTGCGGCATCAAGTTAGCAGAAGAGGAAAACCTCTCTGGACCACGGATGGAGAATAAGAAGTACTGAGTGCCCCAGTTCTTTTTTGCAAACAGTATCTGGAGCTTAAACTCTGAAGTTGTGGAAATGTGTGACTTTGGAATGGAGCTGTGGAGCACCCTCCCAGGAAGGAGGGAGCTGCCCCGGAGTGCGTAGCATGGTGTAGGGATCTCTGGGGTGCACTGGGAAAGAGAATTCCCCTTCCTGGAGTATTTTTGGAAGACGGTTTATTGCCTTACAAGGACAAAGGACACTGCAGTGCCAGCCAAAGGCCTCTTATCGGCAGGGGACAGAGGCGCACCCAGAGAGAATATAACATTTGCTGCTTTTAGCAGTGCTGCACCATAAATTGTACACACTGTATGGGCCTGGGACTGTTTCTCTGGGACAGGGGACTTCACAGAGTGTGGAGGGGCTCTACCCAAGAGGAGGGGAGTGTATCTGCATGGTGCCTGTCCTTTAAGACTTTGGGTTTTGAATCCCAGCCATGTACCAAAGAAAAACCACAGGACATTTGTGGCACAGGCCCAGGTGACTGCCCTTGCTATTTGGTGAGGGCTGCCTGAACAGCAGGTAGGGAGGAGGTATGAGATATCAGGTCTGAGGACAAGAGTTTAGGGTGGCACTGTTTTGCCCCCAACTTCAACACAGTGGGACTTCAGAGAGTAACACAGCAGTCCCCTCATGGAGGCAAGTCCCACTTACACCAAACCCCGACACCACTCTGTCCCATGCCTGGTGACTGCTTATATTTACTGGAGCAAGACTGGCTCAGCCAAAGCAGTGGACCTCTCCTCCAGACCAGCACAGCCAGCATCCCCCAAGCCCAAAGTGCACTGCAAAACCAGGGCTTCAAAACAATGCCTACAGTTATTTTTCCTTTGTTTCTTTCTTCTGTTTTTTTCTTGTGGAATCAGGCTCATGGTTTCTTGTTTCTTTTTTTCTTCATTTCCTTTTCACCTTTTTTTTTGGATCAGGCTTTTTTTTCTTTTTTCCTTTTTTCCCTCTCTTATTCTTTGGAATCAGACTACAGTTTTGTTTTTTTTTTATTTTCTGTTTGTTTGTTTTTGTCCTGTTTTCTAAGATCAAGCATCCTGCCCCCTGCCCCCCACCACCACTTCCACCAACCTTTTTTTCTTCAACAAAGACAGTCTCTTCAGCAAATGGTGTTGGGAAAATGACAGCAATGTGCAGAAGAATTAAACTGGACCACTTTCTTACACCATATACAAAAATAAATTCAAAATGGATGAACGACCCATCCAATCTAAGACAGAAAACCATCAAAAACCTACAAAATTCCTACAAAATAAGCAACAACCTCTTTGACCTCAGCCGCAGCAACTTCTTATCAGACGTGTCTCTGGAGGCAAAGGAAATAAAAGCAGAAATGAACTACTGGGACCTTATTAAGGTAAATAGCTTCTGCACAGTGAAGGAAACAATCAACAAAACTAAAAGGCAACCAACAGGATGGCAGAAGATACTTGCAAATGACATAGCTGATAAAGGGTTAGTATCCAAACTATATAAAGAACTTACCAAACTCAACACCCATAAAGCAAAAAAATCCAGTGAAGAAATTGACAGAAGACATGAATAGACACTTTTCCAAAGAAGATATCCAGATGGCTAACAAACATTGAAAAGATGCTCAACATCACTCATCATGAGAGAAATACAAATCAAAACCATAATGTGATACCACCTCACACCTGTCAGAATGGCTAAAATTAACAACCCAGGAAACAACAGATGCTGGTGAGGATACAGAGAAAAGGGATCTCTTTTGCACTGTTCTTGGGAATGCCAACAGGTGCAGCCACTCTGGAAAAGTATGGAGGTTCCTCAAAAAATTAAAAAGAGAACTACCCTGCAACCTAGCAATTGCACTACTAGGTATTTATCCAAAGGAGACAAAAATGCTGATTCGAAGGGGCACATGCACCCCACTGTTTAGAGCATCACTGTCAACAATAGCCAAATTATGGAAAGAGCCCAAATGTCCATCAACTGATGAATGGATAAAGACAGAGTAGGAGGCAAACCACAAGATGCTCTTAAATACAGAGAACAAACTGAGGATTGCTGGAGAAGTTTGTTGGGAGGAGTGGATAAATGATTAATGGGCATTAAGGAGAGCACTGGTTGGGATGAGCACTGGGTTTCACGGAAATGATGAATCACTGGGTTCTACTCCTAAAACCAATACTACACTGTACGTTAAATATCTTGAATTTAAATAAACTTTAAAAAATCTTCACAACAACTTCACTAGGAGTAGATTCTATCTGTAAAAGACATATTCCTTACTCATCCATAAAGCAACTCCTAATTTGTTCAAGTTTGATTTTGAGATGGTGGCAAGTCAAATATAATAATAATGAAAAGCTTGAAATTTTGCAAGAATTAACAAAATGTGACACAAAGTGTGCAAAAGCTATTGAAAAAATGGCACTGCAGACTTGCCTGATGCAGAGTTTATTCAAACCATGAATTTTTGTTAAAAAAAGGGGGGGCAATTATTTAAGCCCAGTAAAAGAGCCCAAAGTATAACATAAACAGGTAGGTCTGTATTTCACTTACAAATACCTTCTCCCATTCAGTAAGTTGTGTTTCATTTTGTTGATGGTTTCCTTTGCTGTGCAGAAGCTTTTTTTAGTTTGATGTATTCTCATTACTTTATTTTTGTGCCTGTACCTTTGAAGTCAGGTCTAAGGGAAAAAAACATTAAGATGGATGTCAATGTTTTGTTCTAGGACTTTTATGGTTTCATGTCACACATTCAAGTCTTTAATCCATTTTGAGTTAGTTTCTGTGTATGGTGTAAGAGAGCAATCCATACCAATTCTTTTACATGTAGTTTTCAAGTTTTGTCAGCACCATTTATCAATGAGATGGTCCTTTCCCCATTGTATATTCTTGTCTCCTTAGACATAAATTAACTGATAGTGTATGTGTGGGTTTGTGTCTGAGATCTCTATTCCCTTCCAGTGATCTATATACATCTGTATTGATGGCAATACCATACTGTTTAGATTACTATATCTTTGTGGTACAGTTTGAAATCATGGTGCATGATATCTCCAGCTTTGTTCTTCTTTGTCAAAATTGTTTTGGCTATTCGGGGTCTTCTTTAGTTCCATACAAATTTTAGAATTATTTCTTCCAATTCTGTGAAAATTTTCAGTAGAATTTTGATAGGAATTGCATTGAATCTGTAAATTATTTTGGATAGTACGGATATTTTCACAATAGTAATTCTTCTAATCCATTAGCAAGCATGGGGCATCTTTCTATTTACTTGTGTCATGTTCACTTTTTTTGTCAATGTGTTAGAGTTTTCAGTGTACAGGTCTTTCACTTCCTTGGTTAAATTTATGCCTGGGTATTTCTTTTTTTTTCTGATATGATGATAAATGGGATTGTTTTCTTGATTTCCCTTTTGGATCATTTGTCAGTGTATAGAAATGCAACATATTTTGTATATTTTGTATCTTGCAACTTTACTAAATTCATTCATTCCAACAGTTTTTCTGGTAGAGGTTGAAGATTTTTTGGTATATAATATGTCTTCTGCAAATAGTGACAATTTACTTTTTTTTCAATGTGTGTATCTTCCTTCCTTCCTTCCTTCCTTCCTTCCTTCCTTCCTTCCTTCCATTCATCCATTCATCCATCCATGCATCCTTCTTCCTTTCCCTTTCTTTCTTCCTTTCTTTCAGCCTAATTTCTGTGGTTATACTATGTTTAATAAAAGTAGTGAGCATGGGCGTCTTTGTCTTATTCCTGATCGTAGAAGAAATGCTTTCAGCTTTCCACCATTGAATATGGTATTAGCTATGTGTTTGTCATATATGGCCTTGTGTTGAGGTATATTCTCTCTATACCCACTTTGTTTAAATTTTTCTCACAGGGGCACCTGGGGCCTCAGTTGGTTGTGCATTTGACTGTTCGACTCTTGATTTCAGGTCATGACCCCAGGGTCATGGGATCAAGCCCTGCATCAAGCTTACTTGGGATTCTCTCTCTCTCTCTCTCTCTCTCTCTCTCCCTTCAATTCTCCCCTCTCTCCCAATCATGCTTTCTCTAGATATAAAAAAATTTTTTAATTACCGTAAATGAATGTTGTATTTTCTGAGATTTTTTTTCTGCGTCTATTAAGATGATGGTATAATTTTATCTTCCATTTTGTTGACATGATATTACACACTGATTGATTTACATATGTTGAACAGTTCTTGCATCCCTGAAATAAATTCCATTTGATCACAGTGTATGGTACTTTTAATGTATTGTTGATTTCAGTTTGGTAATATTTTTGAGGATTTTTGCCTCTGTAATCATCAGGGCTATTGGCTTGTATTCTCCCTTTTTTATGGTCTCCTTGTCTTGTTTTGGTATCAGGATAATGTTAGCTTTGTAAAATGAGTTTCAGAGCTTTCCCTTCTCTCTAATTTTTTGGATGAGTTTGAGAATGATAGGTATTATGTTTGGTAGAATTCACCAATGAAGCTGTCTGGTCCTGAAGTTTTGTTTTGTGGGAGGTTTGGGGTTGCTGATTGATTCTTCTTACTAGTAATTGGTTTATTCAGAATTTCTCTTTCTTCATGATTGAGTCTTAGAAGATTGTAAATTCCTAGGAATGTATCCATTTCTTCTAGGTTATCCAATTTGTTTGCCTATAAATGTTCATAGTAGTCTCATGATCTTTTTTATCTCTGTGGTATTAGTTGTAAGTTCTCTTTTATTTCTAATATTATTTATTTGAAAACTTTCTCTTTCTTTCTGGGTGAGTCTATCTAAAGATTTGTCAATTTTATTTATCTTTTCAAGGAACCAGCTCTTAGTGTCATTGATCTTTCCTATTGTCTTTTTAATCTCTATTCCATTTATTTTCACTTTGATCTTTGTTACCTTCTTTTTTCTAAAATGCTGGGCTGGGGTGCCTGGGTGGCTCAGTCGGTTGAGCGACCAACTTTGGCTCAGGTCATGATCTCAGAGTTTGTGAGTTCGAGCCCCATGTCAGGCTCTGTGCTGACAGCTCGGAGCCCGGAGCTTGCTTCTGATTCTGTGTCTCCCTCTCTCTCTAACCGCGCCCCCCCCCCTCCCCACTCATGCTCTGTCTCTCTCTGTCTCAGAAATAAATAAACGTTAAAAAAAAATTTTTTTTTTAAATGCTGGGCTTTATTTGTTCTTCTTTTCCTAGTTCATTTAGTTGTAAAGTTAAATTGTTTATTTGGGATTTCTCTCTGTTTGAAGATAGGCCTGTATTGCTAGGAGCTTCTCTTGGAGAACTGCTTTTGCTGCTTCCCATAGATTTTTGTTAATGTATCTCAGTTTTCACTCGTCTCTGGGTACTTTTTTCTCCCCTGATTCCTTCTATGAGCCAGTGGTTTTTCGGTAATATGTATTTGTAGCTTTTTCAGTTTTCTTTGCCCATTGTGGTCAGAAGTGATTCTTCATATGATTTCCGTATTCTTGATTTCAGTTTTCAATGTTTTATTGCCTCAACATTTAATGTTTCCTGGAGAATGTTCCCTATGCTCCTGAGAAGAATGTGTATTCTGTTGTTTTGGGATGGAATGTTTTGTATATATCTGTTAAATCCCTCCCATTTAATGTGTCATTTATGACTGATGTTTTCTGATTAATAATCTGTCTTGGATGATCTATCCATTGATGTAAATGGGTTGTTAAAATACCCTATTGTTATTATATTGATGTCAATTTCTCCCTTTTGGTCTGTTAATATTTGCTTTGAATAATTTGGTGCTTATAAGTTGAGTGCACTTTTATTTATAAATGCTATATCTTCTGAAAAGATTCACCTTTTTATCATTATGTAATTATGTCCACCTTTGTCTTTTATTATAGCTTTGTTTTGAAGTCTATTTGGTGATATCCATATAGCTATGACAGCTGTCTTTTTGCTTCCATTTGCATGGAATACCTTTTTTGAATTCCTTCACTTTCAATCTTTGGGTGTCCTTAATTCTAAAGTGAGTCTCTTATGGGCAGTTTATGGATGTGTCTTATTTCTTAATCCATTCAGCCACTTTATGCCTTTTGATTGGACAATTCAGTCCATTTACATTTAAAGTAATTATTGATAGGTATGCACTTACTGTAATTTTGTTATTTTCTAGCTGTTTTTGTAATTTATCTTTTCTTCTTCCTTTTCTCTGTTCCTTTGTGGTTTGATGATTTTCTTTAATGTTCTGTTTGGATTTCTTTCTCATTTTCTTTTATGTTTTTACTATAATTTTACTTTGAGATTACTGTTTGGTTCATACATATCATCCTGTATTTATAGCAGTCTCTTTCAAGTTCATGGCAACTTAAATCTGAACACATTCCCAAACTCTTCGTGTTTACTTCCACCTTTTGTATTTTGTATTTTTTATTTTACTTTAGACATGTTTTTATTTTTTTTATTTTTTTTAACTTTCCAATTCTTTTTTTTTATTTATATGTGAAATTTATTGTCAAATTGGTTTCCATACAACACCCAGTGCTCATCCCAAAAGGTGCCCTCCTCAATACCCATCCCCCACCCTCTCCTCCCTCCCACCCCCCATCAACCCTTAGTTTGTTCTCAGTTCTCAACAGTCTCTTATGCTTTGGCTCTCTCCCACTCTAACCTCTTTTTTTTTTTTTTCCTTCCCCTCCCCCATGGGTTCCTGTTAAGTTTCTCAGGATCCACATAAGAGTGAACTTATGCATCTATTAACTTGTTACAGTTTTAATTTTACTACCTTTATTCCTTTAACCTTCATATTAGCTTTAAAAGTAATTAATCTACTACCTTTATTATATATTTACTTTTCTAGTAAGATTTTTGCTTACATATGTTTTCCTCTTAGTAATTAGTACCATTTCTTTAATGGTCCCTTTAATATTTCTTGTAAGGCAATTTAGTAGTAATCAACTCCTTTAGCTTTTGTCTAGAAAATTCTATCCTTCAAATCTGAATGATAACTTTGCCAGGTAGAGTATTCATGGTTAGACATTCTTCCCTTTCAGCACTTTGACTAGTGTGGCTTGTATATTTTCTGCTGAGAAATCTGCTCATAGCCTTATGGGGTTTCCTTTGCAAGTAACAATGTTTTCCTCTTGCCACTTACAGTTGAAAAAAAGAGAATCTTAACTTTTAACATTTTAATTATAATGTGTCTTGGTGTGGATTTCTTTGTGTCCATCTTATTTAGAACTCCATGGGTTTCTTGGAACTGGATGTCTATTTACTTCTTTAAATTAGGAAAGTTTTCAGCCATTATTTCTTCAAATAAGTTTTCTGCCCCTTTTTGCCTCTCTCTTCTCCTTCTTGTGCCTCTTTAATGCAAAAGTTACTACCCTTGATGTTTTCTCAGAAGTCTCTGAAATTATCTTTTTTTAAAAAAAATACTATTTTTCTTTTTGCAGCTTTGTCTGGGTGAGTTCCATTATTTATCTTATAGCTGGATGGTCTGTTCTGCTTCATCCAGTCTGCTGTTAAACCCTTCTGGTGTACTTTTCAGTCCAGTTATTGTGTTCTTCAGCTCTGTGGCTTCTGTTTGGTACTTTGATATGTTTTCTCCCTCTTTGTTGGAGTTCTCGCTGTGTTCCTCCATTTTTCTCCCAAGTTCTTTAGCATCTTTATGACCATTACTTGAAATTCTTTATTTGGTAAATTACTTTTTAATCCATAGCATTAAGGTCTTTTCTGAGATGTTGTCTTCTTCATTTGGAATGTATTTCTTTGTCTCCTCATTTTACTTGACTCCATTTCTATGTAATAGGTGAAAGAGCTATGACTTTCAGTCTTGGAGAGGTGTCCTTCTATAGGTGATGAACCTACTTGCCTTAGCTGGTGGTTGTCTCTCTAACCTTTGTGATTGTCTAAACTGTCTGACTTATTACTGATACACTCCAGTTGTTGAAGATATGCCAAGATCTATCCGTGGAAGAATCTCATTTAGCATCTAGTTGCAGGCTGATTGGAAGCCAGCCATTTAAAGTATGCACATAGGGGCGCCTGGGTGGCTCAGTCGGTTAAGCGTCCGACTTTGGCTCAGGTCATGATCACGCGGTTCGTGAGTTCAAGCCCCGCGTTGGGCTCTGTGCTGACAGCTCAGAGCCTGGAGCCTGTTTCGGATTCTGTGTCTCCCTCTCTCTCTCTGACCCTCCCCTGTTCATGCTCTGTCTCTCTCTGTCTCAAAAATAAATAAACATTAAAAAAATTAAAAAAAAAATAAAATAAAATAAAGTATGCACATATATACAGTCCTGAGAGTCCACAGTTGTAGTCCCTGTTTGCTTCCAGACCGGGATATCTGGTGTTGTCCTTTAGGGAGCAGTTGCAAAAATCAGGGGTCCATATAAGTGTATAAGCTCTTTTCAAGGAAATCTTGTTAAGCTGTAATGAGGCCAGGGGATATGCAAGGATGATGCATATTTTGCATATTTGCTTATTTTGCATAAGCATATTTGCTTATTTTCCCTGGGAGTGCCTCCTTAGCCTCTAGATGTATGGCAACCTAAAGTTTGTCTGTCAGTCTAAAGCTCCAGTCTAGGAAATAGGCCTTTTTCAAAGGAACACTGGATTGTGTTTCAGTCATCTGTGTAGTGATATGGGAGCATGGGGCAAGCTGAGGGCAAGGTGCAGACTAACAGCACCACCGCCCCCACCCCCCGACTCCCAGTGGGATGTGTATGATATTCCTTGGACACTCCAGACTATCCCAAAACAGGAAAGGACAAAAAACCAAATGGTTAAACTGATGAGCGTTTCCACCAGTTTACCAGAAAAGGGCAATCCCATCACAGCCTGAAGTCCAAGAACTCCCTATTGTCTTAAGGTTACTGCTTTGCTAGAGGGAAAAACAACCTTTGCTTGACAATAGCGAGGCCACCCATAAGTCTTTAGCATGTGAGTCTCTTTGGAAACTCCCTCTTGACTTTATTCCCCCCACTCCATAAAAGGTTGCCCCCTACTACAAATGTGCAGCTCTTCGTGCCCATGGGTCCTGTCCCCATGTTTTAATAAAATGACCTTTTTGCACCAAAGACATCTTGAAGAATTATTTCTTAGTCATCCGCTCCAGACCCCACAAACCCACTATCACCCCAGAACTTCATCATAGTGCCCGCCAAGAACCCTTTCTGATTGTTGCAGTCTGATGGTGTTAGAGAATGCAGCCCTCTTGGCCACTAAGGCTAGGTAATCAAGAGATGTCCTCTGATGGGTTGTCTGTGCCCACTGGCTTGAGCAAGTCATCTGGAGAGGGGTGGGTATGGGGCAAGCTCACCAGCTTCAGAAAGGCTGTAAGGGAAATGTCTTGACTGCCTGAGTCCACATTCTTGAGCAGTACTGTAGGATGGTGCCTTGTCTGTGCACTCATGCCAGCTTTAGGCTAGAAGTGGGAGGCTATTGAGACAGTTCTCACTCACCAGCCCTAGACAGAAAGTAAGGGAGTGTCAAAACCACCAGTGCTCACAGACTTTAGCTAGGGAGCTGGAGAAATCTGAAACCGTTGGTGCTCATCTGCTTTAGCCAGGGAATAGGAGAATGCTGCTACTGCCAGCCTCATCAAGTGCCTTGACCCCTCACTCCTGCCTATTCCAGGAATATGACAAGAAGGTTCCTCATGAGAGCTTGCTCACCTGTGCCAGTAGACTATATGGAGAGTATAATGATGTTGTCAGCCAACATCTCCATCATCTCCTGGGAATGTGTGAACTGTCCCCTGCCTCTCCAGCTGATGGTCTCAAATCAGCAAATAAATTTCCCTCCCATATACTGTAGGCACTTTCAAATTGCTTTTTTTTCCCTTGTGATCTTGAGGTGAATGAGACCACCTACATGCCTTCCAAAAGGTAATTTCTGTTTCTCATAGCACTTTAGAGCCCCCAGACATCTATCTCATTGGCTTTCTAAGCCAGACGTTCTGGGGACACACCTCTCCAGAGCAGATCCCAGGGGCTGAGGTGCCCAATGTGGGGCATCAACCCCTTGCTCCTCCAGAAGTGTCTGTCTGATGAGATCCCTCACTATTGTGTGTCTCAGTACTAGGGGTGGGAATTTTTATGAGATCATGTCTCTGCCTTTCCTAACCATCTTCATATGGTCCTTTAATCCTTTGTTGTGGGGAGCAGTTCATCTAGCTTTCAGATCTTTTTTCAGATGGAAATGATCTATGTGTACAGATTTGGTGTCTCCGTGGTAGGAGGTGAGTTCAGGATCTTTCTACACTGCTATCTTTGACCTTCTCCTCTCTTCAAGGCTTAAGAAATTCATTTGTCCCTTTCTGTGCACCCAACCTTCTGAATATCATTAGTGAACTCTCTACAATTCCAAGTCCATGATCCTTCCATTCTATTATTTAGTAAATGATCTCTTTTCCCAGGTACTATAATATTCTCTGGAGATAAGTTAACAAAATAGACAAAAATTCCTGCTCTTAAGGAGTTTACACCTTATTGGGCAAGGGAGGAAATGGGAAAGAAATTAAATAATAAAGTAAAATATACAGATGGTAATACATGCTATGGAGAAAAGCAAAGTAAGAGTGAGTAGAGAGTGTGTTTGTGAAGGTATAGGGCAGGGAAGGTGTGGTTTTATTTTATTTTTTTATTTTAAATTTTATTTATTTTGAGTAAGAGCATGAGCTGGGGCAGGACAGAGAGAGGGAGAGAGAGAATCCCACGCTGAAAGCCAGGTGCTGGGCTTGATTTCAAAACCAAGATCATGACCTGAGCTGAAATCAAGAGTCCTGTGCTTAACCTACTGAGTCACCCAGATGCCCTGAGTGTGGTTTTAAATAGAGTGTTCTCGATAACCGTCACTGGAAAAGTGTCAATTGAACACCGTGCAAAATAAAGGAATCAGTCATTGGCATAAGTATTCAAAGCAGAAGGGTAAAGGGAACTGCAAACTCCCAAAGGCAGATAATGATTCTGGACTCAATTTTGAAAAAGACGGGGAGTGTTGAGGATATTGACAGAGTTGTGCCATGATCGGACTTGCATTCATGCTTTGTGCTAAGAGTAAATGAATCTAAAGCTCTGTGCAGGTAAATGTAGGGTGGAAGATGTAAAAATGAGAGTCTTGAGTACAGATGGAGAAGTTAAAAGCAAGAAGGTTCCTGGAAACTTCCAAAGAAAGTGTGTGAGAAGAAAAATCAAATAGGGGCAATAATGGAAGTGTGCTGGATATTAATAGGTAAGGGAAGAAAGAGATATATGAACTTAAAGAATCCAAGAAAGAACTGGTCAAAAACAAATGGGAAAAATGAACAGGCCTGAAAGGTAAAGACTGTTGAGGTTCATTAAGGACCCAGATAAGCTTAGAACCATTAATTTGGACTCAGCAAAATTTGGACTGACATAGGGTTTGTTTGGTAGGTTTAGCAGTACTACTCTGCCAGGATAGCATAGAAGCCTTGTTGAAGAATTGATTCAGAGTTGTGGTTCTGTTGAGCAGGTGCAATAAACAATAGAAACATCAAATAATTGAGATTCAGATGAGAGAAAGTGGGTAAGATATTCAACCACATGGTTCCAGGCAGGGGAAGAGTCAATAAATCCAAAAGAAGGATAAATAATGAGGAAACATAAGCATAAAGAAGCATGATGCATCTAAGGTCCTGAACAGCAAATTTAATGGGAATGAGGTTGAGACTGTGGATGCAAAAGAGTTGTTCGAGAGTGGGATATGGGTGATTTCAATTTTTAATGTGGAACATAATACAACAAAATATAATTATATTGAACTTACTTAAAAGTTGATATGTTTGTTTAAAATATCTTAGACTATAGACATTTTCATTTCATGATATAAATTTTGCTATTCTCATTCAACCTTTTTGGCTGTTGTCATAAAATCCCATATTAAAAGATTGTCTTCCAGGTATTTTTAGTTAGAGATATCTGTTCTAGTATATGCCAACTGACTGCTATGAGCAACACTGAGGGTCCCAATGCAGCAAAGCTGCCTCCAGTGTACAGAATCCTCTTGTCATAAGGCTTATTTCACAACGGATGCAAGCATTTTACTCAAACTTGCATAGTTCTAGGGAGTCCAAACATCTTGAAAGAAGTTTTTGCTGTGATCAAATGGCAAAATGCCATCTGAGTGGGTTTTCTTTTCTGTTAAATAGTCTGAATTAAAAGCATTCACAATTAGTAAAGCCAAAGAAAACAAGACATATAGAAGCAAAGATGTATTATTTAAATAGAAATGTCGTGCTTACTACCAATTATAACCATAAGGATTACATAGATAACAGATGACTGTTACAGATACAGACATAGATAAAAGATAATAGCTAGCTAGATGACTTTTGTTCTCCTTTTAAACTGTAGTTGAATAACTCTCTTTGAGCAAGGTAACATAGTTCACTCGTTCTGCTCATGCTTCTCCAACTTTTCTGTGTCTTTTTTTCTAAATCAGCAGAGCAAATTCTGTCGGGTGTGATTTTCTTTTTTGGAGTCAAAGCTGAAGCAAATTGCTTCACCTTCTCTCAGGTGAAGGGCACTACTTTGAGTTTGCTGCTGGTCCCTTTAAGTTCCCATTACTAAGTGTGAACCTAAATTTGCAGTTTTGCCCCCCTTTTCCTAGTATTAAAATCTGCCTGGCTGTGGAATGGATGCTCACCACATTAAAGCTCTATGTAAAATCATGACAAATTGACCTCAAAGGCTCCTTTGGTCATTAATCTCCAAATGTCCCTCTCTTATGTATAACCCACAAAGGAAGAACTTGGTAACTCCCTGCAACAGAACGAAATCAAAATTTTATGGTCCTCAAAAGTAGTGCTCCCGAAAGTAAATTCAGCGGCACAAGGTCCTCCTATTTCACTTCCACCAAATAACTACTTTTCCTGTACCATTAATAGAGAATTTATCAAAAAAAAAAAAAAAAAAAAAAGAATTCCATAAAAGCTTAGCTAGATGTTAAGAAAAAGAAGTAAACTAAATGAAAGAGTTAATAAAAGGGACAATAACATCAGGCATAATTTGATGGATCATGTCCACCAATGTGTTAAAATGGGAAATAAAAGAAAAACTGTGGCGAAAAAAGAGAAAAAGGAACAAAGTCCCAGAGACGTATAAAGGGAAAATGAAGAAATGAATGAAAGAAGGCGATGAGAAGTTAAATTTTAAAATAGAGGATGGAGAATTTCTTTTAAAACATAACATTATTATTTTAATAGTAATATTAAAATATTAAATCCCAGGGTGATTAGTAAACAAAGATAAAATATTTTCTTTTTAAAATTCTGTTTACATGCCACTGTTATGTTTTTTTTTAATTTTTATTTAGTGTACTGCCGTTTAATTAAAAATGTCAATACCCCTTTCTTATATCATTGAGTGGATTATTTCATATAAATACTTTCACATGAAAAGAATAATCACACAGTGTCTCAAATGCAGAGGACCCATTATGTGTGTACATTAGTCAGAATATTCAATTCTACTTGAATAAACACAATTATAGTGCTCACATTTTTAAATTTCCTGGATGCCTAACTATTCCATCAGTGCTTTAGGATTACCCACTTATTTCAAGTGTAATTGGGATATTCCCCCCAAAAATCTATATTTCTTCTTTATTATAGACATGTGCTCAGATTTATTCAAACAGGGAACAATTTCTGCAGCATCCTTTAAAAATAAATAAAGTATCTGATGGTGATTGTTGTGTTGCAGGTTCAGACGTTTTAATGTATTCCTCCTTGGAAAAAAATAACAACTAGGAACAATAATCACAGGCAAAACTTTGCAACACCAATTGCCTTGAAAAGGAAACAAATATTTCCCACACACACAAGAAAAAATACTGTCCATTCCTGTCAGCCTTTTCAACCTCTTTTGTGTTCCAAGAAATTGCGAGTAATGAAAACAGGGCAGAGCCAATCAAATGGGTGTGTATACTAGTGCACTGTGAGAGTTGAAAGCTCTGCATTTAAAATAAGGTTTATGCATAATTCATAGCCTATGCATGTTTATGTAAATTACCAAAGGCGGAAGTGTATACGAAACCAGAATCTGAGGTAAAATGACGATGTTATAATATACTGCTGGACTTGCACCTCGCCAATTCAACATATCCCCGTTATACTATTCTTGAAAATTACATCATGTGCCAGTTCACACTAAGAAATCGAATAAAACTTTGGCTTACACACATTGTATACTTTTCAACATTTCCTTCAGGTTCAATATAATATTAAACACCGACATTTAGCCATATATAATTCGAACAGCCCGGGAATAAAGATGTACATATATATTCCTGTTAATGGGTGTTAGGAAAGTTGGGAGAAATAGAAACAGTGCCTGGAAATTTAATTTAAAGATAGGAAGGTTTTTAATGTATAGGAATTTTCAGTTAAAAAAAAAGAAAAAGAGAAAGGAAATGAACCCTTCCATCATTGAAAACAGTAAATTTTGGAGTATAAAATAGTATTTGGAAGGCAACTTCCCATCTAACATGGAACACTGGAGTGGTTTCTGGTGGTGACATTCAGCTCAGACTCATCTTCTGGGTTAAAGTGTTCTTTTGAATCAGTCATTGTGGGCTGCCAGCAGATGAGAAGAGCTCATTTGCATGAGCTCTCCACCTCCTGGTCAGCTCTGAAAATCTTGGCAGCTTAGCCCTGCAATTGGCAAAGGAGTGTTTCAAAAAAAAAAAAAATTAATAAATAAGGGCTTCCAAACAAAACATTGTTGCTGAATTAAGTCCAATGCACCTGAAATTCATTGCTCTGTTATCTCTTAAATTGTTGTAAATATAGCAGGCATTTTAAAGTCATTTCTGTTTATTCCCTTCCTAATGTACTGTGTGAGCCATTTTTCACATGTGTTAACGTACTATATGCAAATGGCGTTTAATGTGTTTTATTCACAGAATGCATTTGCAAATCATTTTGTGTATGGAGGAAAGCAGTTGCTTCACTTTTGCATGTGACACAGAACAGGAGGAATACATATCACTATATTTCTAAAACGAGAGAACATTTAAATGAAATGAGGAAAGCCCACAGATGCTACAATAGAAATTTTCCATGTTTCTAATTTACCTATTAGTACCTTTTTCACAGACTTTCAAAATAGGGAGCTGAATTTCTCTTGCTAGGAATTTTAAGCTCTTGTCATTAAAAACAATTATCCCTTCCATTATTCGTGCTCAAGTTCACGGGTAACTGTTCCTCTTAGAAATCAAAAGAAATGCTCAGAAAACAGCAAACACTTCTAGGTGAAGCAAAAATTAATTTAAACATTTGTGCTCCATGTTCTACCACAGTAACTGAGAGTGATTTCTCACACATCTAATCATCATGTATTTTATTCATGGCATTTAAAGACTTTCAAATAATTTGCAGCAGAATTTATTTTACTTTAAATTGTTCTCATACACTAAACTATATAAAAATCAGTAGGTATTTACAAATTGCAGAGTGGATTAAATATTGACGATGTATTAAAATTCCATTTTTGTGTATTAAATATGTAACAAAAATGAACATCTCTAATTGTGATAAAAATAATGTGAGGAATGTGTACAACATAATGCTTTTATTCTACTAATTTATAGAAATAGGTCCCTAAATGGTTATTATTTTCATTCCATGTATATAGAATGACCAGGAAAATGCTGGCAATTACTCTGTGAATGGTGTTCTACCCTGGCATGAAGCTATAACTAATTTGCATATAGCATTGTTGGAAATGAAGCCTGTGACATACAGATCATCATCAACATTGGGAATTCACACTGCCAACTGTACCTCCTCATACAAATACATACTGCCACTTATGGATCAAAGAGAGTGTTGCGACTGTCGTCTTTAGCTATTAAAACACATCACGCTACCAGAATTTTAAAACATGTTCTAGAAGTGGGATATTTATCATTAGAAGGATGGTTTTTTTCTTTGTTATGTAAACAAAGGAATTCTCTTAAAACTTACTCCATCGAAATATTTATCTTTTACTTATGTCGTATTTTCCCCAAAAGAAAAATCATAGAGTACAAATTTTTTTAAATAATTTGATATATTAGCAAACACACTTTATGTTTTTCTATTGACAGGAAGAACATTTAACAGTAAGAGAAAGATTAAATTGTAGATAAAAATCCACTAATTTTTGAACAATGGCTTAGTAGTTTCTATGGTGACATGAGTCCACAAATAGAAACTCAAGAGTGGCAATTTTTACCTAATTTATCAAATAAATAAGCCAAAGAGAATTTTAGGTTACCTGAATAATTACCTCAGTGATTGCTTTCGTGTTGCATATAGAGACTGGCTTATGTTCTACTATTCATCTTTATTTAAAAAAAAATGTTTTTCTGTGCATTTTAGAAGACTACTTTGAATTTCACAAAATAAGGGATTTTTATTATTACTTGACATACATAAAAGCTTTCTTGACAACAAAATAGTGAATTGGTTATGAAACTTGAAGAGAATTGAGCTCCCAGCACTAAGATCTTTTCTACCAAATTTTTGAAAGAGGGCATGTGAATGTATTACAGAATTCACATCTGCCCTATGGGACTGTGTATAGCAGATTGTTTCTATACATTTTATGTCAAGACTTGCCTACTGAGGCATATACAATAGGTAAGCACTTGAGTATAATTTATAAAGTATGCTTACAAGATATTTCTCTAATGTCTTCACCTACTGCCTATTACCTTTCTTGCCCTCTAATTTTCATGAGGCTCCGCTGTGCATCTTATTTTCTATTTAGCGAAGAAGTTGAGTGATCGGTTATGGATGATAACAGAAAAAATCAGTCAAATGTGGACAAGGCTGGCCTGATAAGACTGCAATGAAGTATGCTTTTGGTTGTGTAATAATTTTCCAGCTGTGTTCTAGTTTAAGAAAATGTCCAACATGACATCCCTAGCTTAACTCAGTCACACATTTCATACAGGTAGTATTTTTCAGATGACACCAAGTTCAAAGGGGTTGCTAACACTTCAGAAGAGAAGATCAGAATTCAAAGTGACCTCGATAAATTGAAGAAACAGCATGAACCAGATGAAATACTAGCTGCCCTCAGGTCCTACAGGGGGAAAAATACATCTGAGCTAGAATTCATCACTCATTTATTCATTCATCAAATATTTATTGAATGCCTACTATGTGCCAGCCACAAGCTGAGTGTCATTTAATGCAAATGTAGTTTTAGTTAGAAATCTGTCCTCTACTTTAATGCATAACTGGCCTCCTTTAGGAAATCAATCCCTTTCAAAATTGCATTTTCTTACAAAGTGCAAAACGAATAGTTGTAGAAAGGAAAACACAAGCACCTCAAGAAATACCAGCATCCTACTGAAATACGTGTGTGTGTGTGTGTATACTTCTTTTAAAAGTAAATATATTTGTGTATATAGTCTTTTTTCTTTAGTATACTATACATTGATTTTATTTTGTCCATATCTATGTTTATTTGAGCACTGCTCGACTGGTTCAGTGAATCAATTTTTTTTTCTTTTTTTAATCTCTAAAGTATTTGTCTCTGGACTGTGGTCAAGACTCAAAAAAACACAAAAACCATTTTGATTATGTTTCTTGTTCATTTATATACTACAAAAGCAAAGCGTGCCTTTGTTTACAAGAATGTTGACTGATTGAAGTTCAGTTGACACACAGTGTTATATTAGTTTCAGATGTACAACATAGTGGTTCGACAACTCTGTATATTATGCTATGCTCACCACAAATATAGCTGCTGTGTCACCGTACAGAGGCTGTTACAATGCCGTTGACTGTATTCCCTATACTGTACTTTTCATTCTTCTGACTTACTCATTCCATAACTAAAAGCCTGTACCTCCCACTCCCTTAACCCATTTTGCCCATGGCCCCCTCCACCCATCCTCTGTATTTTTAAATCTGTTTCTGTTTTTTGTTGTTGTTGCTTATTTGTTTGTTTTAGATTCCACATATAACTAGAATCATAAGGTATTTGACTATTTCATTTGGCATAATACTCTCTAGGCCTATCCATGTTGTTGCAAATGGCAAGATCTCATTTTTCTTTATAGCTCATTAATATTCCCTTGTATATAAAAATACTAGATCGTCCTTATCCATTCATCTTATCCATGGACACTTAAGTTGTTTACATATCACGGCTATTTAAACAATTCTACAATGAATGTAGAAGTGGATTAACTTTTCTAATTAGTGTTTTCATTTTCTTTGGGTCAATACCCAGTAGTGGCATTACTAATTTCCTGTGGTATTCCTATTTTTCATTTTTTGAGGAACTTCCATAATGTTTTCCAGTGGTTGCACCAATTTACATTCCTACCAATAGTGGGAAATTGAAAAGGGAGCGTTCCCTTTTCTCCACATCCTCACTAACACTTGTTACTGTTCTTTTTAATACCAGGCATTCTGACTGGTGTGAAGTAATATCTCCTTGTGGTTTTGATTCATGTTTCCCCTGATGGTTAGTGATATCGGGCATCTTGTCAAGTGTCTGTTAGTTATCTGTATGTCTTCTTTGGAAAAAATGTCTATTCAGGTCCTCAGCCCATTTTTAAATTGGATTATTTTGTTTTTGGGGGGTAAGTTGTGTAAGTTCTTTATATATTTTGCATACCAACCCCTCATTGGATATATTGTTTGCAAATATCTTTGCCTGTTCAGTAGGTTGCCTTTTAGTTATATCTTATTTTCTAAAATTTTCAAATTCCAGTTTAATGTACAATGTTAGTTTCAGGTGTACAATATAGTGATTCAACAATTGCATGTATTACTCAATGCTCATCACAATAAGTGTACTCTTAAGCCTTTTCATTTTGTTGATGGTTTTCTTTGCTGTGCAGAAGCTTTTTGGGGTGTGTAGTCCCAGTAATTTTAGCTGTTATTTCCCTTGACTGAGGAGACAGATCTATAAATCTGTTGCTAAGGCTGATGTCCAAGAGATTACTGCCTATGTTTTCGTCTATGAGTTTTATGGGTTTCAGGCCTTGGTCCAGTTTTATTCTTTTACATATAGCTGTCCAGTTTTCCCAGTTTCTTTTCCCCATTGTATATTCTTAAATCTTTAGTTCTAGATTAACCATATACGTGTGGGCTTATTTCTGAACTATCTTATTTCATTAATTGATATGTCTATTTTTATTCAGTACCATACTGTTTTGGATTGCTATATTTCTGTAGTATCTTGAAATTTTGTATTGTGATACCTGCAGCTTTGTTCTTCTTTCTCAAGATTGCTTTTCTTATTCAAGATCTTTTATGGTTCGATACAAATCTTAAGATGATTTGTTCTGGTTCTATGAAAAATATTATTGGTATTTTGATAGGGATTACATCGAATCTGTAGATTGATTTGGATAATCTTTTCTAAGTAAGTCATTTTTGAGGCAAAATAAATCATATTTAATGTTTAATTTTGGATTATCATAAGAGTTATAATAAAAGTAACTACAAATGTATTTTACTGGTTCAGTCTTTGTCTGCACAATACAGGAATACTCATTTGACTTTTAAAAATTTGATCCAAGGGGCATTTGGATGGCTCAGTCAGTTAGGCATCTGACTTCGGCTCAGGTCATGATCTCGTGGTCTGTGAGTTCAAGGTCTGCATCAGGTTCTGGGCTGACAGCTCAGAGCCTGGAGCCCACTTCAGATTCTGTGTTTCCGTTTCTCTCATCCCCTCCTCTATTCACACTCTGTCTCTCTCTCAAAAATGAGTAAACATTAAAAAAAATTTTTTTGATCCCAGTAGTGTCCTACCTTTGTTCCCACCCTGGTTGCCTTGAAGAAAAGTAATCATGCATCCTGGTTTGATTGGGACAATTTACACCTGCTGTGCCAACATAATTATTAATGTCTATAAGTGATCAGTTTAAGCAATAAATTATGTGATTCCCCCTGGTTTGAAGTGTCTCTTCACTTGTACCCAAGCACTGAATCTTTTAATGGGGTGAAATAAAATGCAGTTCTTAAGAAGTTGGCTGGACACCAAGGGAGACATAAATATCAACAGATCCTTCCAGGGGGAAAGCAAGGACCTGAAGGATGAACAGACTTCACACAATGGTATAGATAAAAGGGAGCTAGTACTCAAGAACCCATTAAAGCTGTCAAATTTGAGAACATTGGACAGCAAATCCTAATTAACAACTTACTTGACACAGTTCATCTTTGAGCAAAAACCACTTGAGAGAGGTGTGTTCAACTTGAAAAACATGTTCCAGAGACAAAACAGGCAGAAATGATAATAATATATGATAGTAATACTTACAAATAAATATTAAATACCTATGTATAATAAAAAAATATTTTTATTACTTTTCCAGCCTTTCACCATTACTTGAAAACAGACAATGTATATGTTTTTCTGGTAACTAATACTTTGTTCTACACAGATTACAATTTTTTGTAATGTTTTCCTCTTCTCAATTTTGTAACTTTAGGTGTGAGGAAATAAAGAGTTAAATTTTTAAACAGCCACTGATATGCTCTCTAAAGCAATTATTCCTTCTGTCACCAAGAGATAAATGTACTACCACAAGACATTACAAATGTGCTCCTCTAGACTCTAATACAAATTACTGTCAGACCACACCATTTAAAGTCTTCCTCCTCTTATTTAGTGAAGCCAATTTCTTTTGATTCTTTTTACATATAAAGAAGAAAATATCTTGCTCCGATGATTGTTGAACACATTTTAACAATTTTTAACCCTTTTAAAATAACATTAACCACTTAGTAACTCTTAACACCATTCAATACTGAGATTCACAGACATTCTGGAACAAGTTGATGGGGAAAAGAGCATCTGGTATTGTATGAGTTTTCTACCATCTGTTAGGGTTGCAGAAAGCACCCCAGTCAATGGAAGGGACTCTAGAGTTAGTCCTAACTTCAAGGCTCATGAAGAATTTAAAGTGCAAAAATTGGAGTATAGGTTTACCTCCATTATAGTCTCATCCCAAGAAGAAATGGTCTCAGTCATTCATAGCATATAATTCTGCTTAGAGATTATGAGCCCATGCATATAAATAATTTGTGGCTTTGCACCATAACATTTTCAGCTTATTGAGCCTGCGAAAAAATAAATCTAACTAGCAACTCATTCTTGAGAAGGTGAAATTAAAACTGAACTACTTGGCAGTATACAGGCCATGAAGAACATGCCATGAATTAGGCTAAGGCCCAAGCAAGGTTGTGAAAGAATACTGACTTTTTAAAAATTATTTATTTATTTTGAGAAAGAGAGATTGCACAAGTGGGGAAGGGGCAGAGAGAGAGGGAGAGAGAGAATCTCAAGCAGGCTCTGTGCTGGCAGCAAGGAGCCCGATGTGGGGCTCCATCCCACGAAGCATGAGATCATGACTTGAGCCAAAATCAAGAACCGATGCTTTACTGACTGAGCCAAGAGTAATGCCCCAAGAGTAGTGACTTTTAAAAAAAAAAATTTTTTTTTCAACGTTTATTTATTTTTGGGACAGAGAGAGACAGAGCATGAGCGGGGGAGGGACAGAGAGAGAGGGAGACACAGAATCAGAAACAGGTTCCAGGCTCTGAGCCATCAGCCCAGAGCCCGACGCGGGGCTCGAACTCACGGACCGCGAGATCGTGACCTGGCTGAAGTCGGATGCTTAACCGACTGCGCCACCCAGGCGCCCCGAGTAGTGACTTTTTAAAGTAAAGATCTCCAGTTTGTAGAGTGGAAAATAATGTAGAGGTTCAGAGCAAAGAAATGGTTTAACAAAAGCCTAAAAGACTGTCCAGTCCTAGATTCATTTCCAGACTAGCCTTGCTAGCCAGACTGAACCAGCTGGAGTTCCAGCCCCAGATGTTCATACTACCACACCCCTTAATTACTGTATCTCACAACTCTCTTGTTTTACCTCTCCAACTAAAAAAAAAAACATCTAGGGAAAAAAGTGAAGTTTTAAATGTATAAGTTTAAATGTGTGAAACAGAAATTTTCATGAGTACAGAGTAGAAGTAGTGCGTTGAAATTAATGAGAAACAGGTTAAATATTATGCCAAAATACTTGGAAAATCAAGCTTTGAGACCATTTGTCATAAAAACAAAAAACCTTCTCTATACTTGATTGGAAAAACTTTGACCAGGTTTAGAATAGGGAACCACAAGGCCTTGGCCTTTCTTATCTCAAGATAATTTATGCATTGATGAGATAAAACATTGGAAGGAAACAGACAGATGGAATATTCTGCAAGTCCTGCTTTCTTTTTGGGGAAATTATGTCTACTTTCTGCTTTATGTTTTTATATTAGAGCTTAAAGAAAATCACTTCTCTGTGCCCTAACTAGGAACAGTTACATTTCAATACTATCATTTTGAATTATCATTCATAAAAGAGGAAATATCTCACCTTCTTTGAAACTAGCCACCACATCATTTCCCCTGAGTTTGGGCTATGAACAAAGGTGCTTTTTGGTAGACCCTCATACCTCTGATGATAAATCTTAATTTTTTGAACTTTGAGAGAAGCAAAAATCAGCAAAGAGCCAAAACCCAACATATATACTTCTAATTATTACTTAAAATTAACTCAGGTTAGTACTTAATGCCACCAAATAATACACTTAAAAATGGTTAAAATGGTAAATTTTGTTATATGCTACAATCTAAAAAAATAATTCAAGTTAAAAATAAAAAAAGACTTTGAGGCACCTGGGTGGCTCACTTGGTTGAGCAACCAACTCTTGACGTCCACTCAGGCCATGATCTCTTGGTTCGTGAGTTCGAGCCCCATGTCACATTCTGCGCTCACAGTGCAGAAACTGCTTGGGATTCTCTCCTTCTCTCTCTCTCTGCTTCTCCCCTGCTTGCATGCACTGTCCCTCTCTCTCTCTCTCTCAAAATAAATGAATATTGAAAAAAAATTATAATTTTTTTAACATTTTTATTTATTTTTGAGAGACAGAGAGAGAGCACAAGTGGGGTGGGAGGGGGGCAGGGGGACAGAGGTAGACACAGAATCTGAAGCAGGTTCCAGGCTCTGATCTGTCAGCACAGAGCCCAACGAGGGGCTCGAACCCATGAACCATGAGATCATGACTTGAGCTGAAGTCAGACACTTAACCAATAGCTACCCAGGTGCCCCGGAAAAAATTTTTTTTAATAAGAAAAGCTTTAAAAAAGAAAAATCCTTTGACTTGTTTCTGCCTCTTAAAATTCTTAGTTTCAGAGCCAACTGATGGTGAAATAATTAATACAGTTAAGTAGGATGTGAATAGAGGAAGAAGACATCCATGATCCAGGTTTTCTAAAATGAATGAGATAAGGCTAAAGTAGTGCAGGCCTTAAGAACTGGTTAGTCTTATGTTAGGGATTTAAAATAAAACAAGATTAATCCTCAGTCCATCTTTACTTTTGAGGTCTTAATTAACATGATGAAGAGAGATAAAAGAAAGGACCAGGTAAAATGGAGACATAATAATTAAGAGTGGAAAAAAATTGATTTTTAAACATTCAAAAGCCCTTGACTATAGTGATTGCTTAGCTATAACTGCAGTGATAGGACTATTAGTTTTTTTTTTTTTTTAAGTTGTTGGCACATCAAAGAATTAAGCAAAATAATCCCTACTTACATTTTAAAATTATGGCTACCATGCTTTCAAGTAAACTAAGCTCTCCCAACCCCTATAGGGAATGGCATTTTTTGAGAGACAAAACAGTTATCAGAACCATATTTAATAAAATACTTTTTGCCCCTTTTAATAGACCATAAAATGCTGAGGTAATTCAGATATTCTTTATACAATGCAAGCCAGTATGTTCAATTTCTCTACCAAAAAGTGTATACAGTAGGGAATTAACTCAGCTATATTCACAATTATGGACTATTTTATGGGCCTGTGACACCTCTCTCTGCTACGCTCCAGGGTCATTCTCATGCTCTTTCTTTTTCTATTCTTTGTTCTCTGCCAGAAACAACTCTTTTGCTTGGTCTCCATCAAATATCAAGCAAGACATCATCAGTTAAAAAATGGATGAGAATCCACCAACTGCCAGATGGTTGTGTAGCAGTCATTCTGCCTCCCCAGGAAAAAATGGCAGACAGGGGCTCTATTTCTAATAGAATGATGTCTTTCTAAAAGGTTATAACAAAATATTTTCTTCCCCAATTTTATAGAAAATACAAAGCAAGGATTTGGAAAAAATAATGAGGTTTTGCTTTTATTTTGCATATTTTATTGACATGCTAACCTAAGTCCAAAGAGGAAGATAAAATGCTTTGATTAAGGTGCTAAGCAATAAGGACTTTGACTGGTTTCTCTCCTACTTACGTAATAACAAATGACAGTGTCATGACTATGCATTGGCTCTGAGCAAAGTTACTCATTAGAAGAAATTTCCCACTGGGGCTTTCCATGTCCTTTCATTACCTCTCCCTTCTTGGTGGGATGTATGTTGGCAAAGACTTTTGGGAATATCTTTAAACTTTAAAATACACATACTCCTAGGTGTTCTTGGGTGGCTCAGTTGGTTAAGTGTCTCTTATTTCAGCTCAGGTTATGACCTCACAGTTTATGGGATCAAGCCTTGCATCTGGCTCTTCACTGACACTGCAGACCTGCTTGGGACTCTCTCTCTCTCTCACTTACTCTCACTCTAGAAAATAAATAAATAAAATTTTAAAAATAAGAACAATACACATTCTCCTTGATCCTGACACTTGTATAAATACTTCTGTAGGAGTGATTTTGACAAAGAAAAAGGCAGCCTCTGACATCTAGGAACTGTCCTAAGCTTTGATGGTGGTAGTTACTTGCCTGGCACCCAAGGTGAGACAGAGGTGTTCTTCTCTTGGACATAATCTCGTAGAGCACCAACATCAGACAAGGTCAGTTTGTGACTGTGATGAGGTGAGAACAAACAGAAAAAACAATACAGCTTTCTGGAATCTTGCCCCAAATTGCCTAACTAAAACCCATATTTCATAAGTGCTTTCTCACACATGGTTCTTCATGACGTGCAGTCTCCCTTTACAACAAGCAATAAACTCCTCTTACTGTCTGGTGGTCTTTTGTGAGAGGACAGAGACAGTATTTACAGGAAGAATGTTGTTTAAACAGTATATATAATAGCAAAACTTGGAGATCGCCTATTTTTGCAGAAATATAAAAATGATTCAGTAAGTTACAACACATTGATATTATGAAACAGACCTTGAAGAATAAGGTAAATACATGGTTATTCAGGGGAAAATCTCTAAGACATGCTGTTATGTTGGAAGAAAGGACAAACAAATAAAATTTAAAAAATAGGATACTGTTATCTGTCGAAAGAAAACCCAACTGCTCTGTGTGTGTGTGTGTGTGTGTGCATGTGTGTGTACAAAGTTCCGAAAAAATGTATATCGAACTTTTAACAGTGACATGGGAAGAAGTAAAAAGGAAATGTTGATACTTTAACTCATACACATCTATATTGTTTTAATTTTGACAGTTTTACAATGTTTAATTTTTAGAAAAGACTTTATTTTTAAAAAAATAGACTTCTCAATAAATGCCCATATGATCATATATACATAAATACTATACATATATTTGCATTACATATGTTGAGGTGGTAATATACACAGAATTCTCTGCATTTACTTTTTTATATATATTCTGGAAACTTTCTAAGGCTAGTGCAGGCCTCAGTATTTATAACAGCTACATAATATTTCATAATAAAGATATTCAAGTTATTCATTATCCTGATAGACTTTTGTTTTATGTACTTTTTTGTCCACTATATATTAGATATTTTATATATATTTTGGCCACTCTATATATTTCTGTGCATTTGTATACTTTCATTTTAGTGTTTTTTTCCCCCATGCCATAGATTGACAGGAATGGGATTTGGGAGACAAAGAGCATGGACTAATCTCAATTTTTAAATATTGAGATAATTTTCCTCAGAATAATTATTTCTACCAACATTGTTTCAGAATATTCTTTCATTCAAATCCCAGCCACTAGGAGGTATCCTCTCTCTATATATGAATTTTGCCAAGTATAAAGTAATAACCTATTTTTACATTTTTCTGTTTTTGTTTTTGTTATTAGTGAGCTCTAGGCCCAATATGGGACTTGGACTCATCACCCCAGGATCAAGAGTCACATGCTCTACTGACCACGCCAGCCAGGTGTCCCTTGAATTTCCTTTTATAATGGTGGTTAAATATGTGCACACTAGTTTATTAGCAGTTTTGAATTTACTTTTCTGTGAATGGTCTTTCACAGTGTGGCCTGTGTTCATTTTTCCATTTTTAATCATTTTATTAATAATTTATGAATTTTTTATATATTACAGATAAAACTCTAATTTGAAATATTTTTTCATTTTGTCTCCTATTTGGTATCTTGCTATTTTTAAATATATGGTTAAGTGTGCATTTCTTTCCTTTAATGATTTGAGAGTTCTTGATTAAACATTACCTCTAGGACCTCAGGTTTTACTCTCCTAAATTTCCTTTTTCAATTTGTATTTTCACATTCAAGTTTCTACTCCATCTGCAATTATATTCTGTATTTTACAAAAAGTGAGGGATAGTTCTCTTTTCTTCCAAGTGGATAGCCCTTTCTGCCACTTATTAAAAGTGTACCTTTCTCACAAAGAATTGATAAACCATCTTTCATACATTAAAGTACCATATGGACTGATCCCATAGGTACTAGTCCCATGTGTAATGGAATCTTTATTCTGACTCAGTTTTCTGATTTACTACATTCACCAGGACCTCCAACAGAAGTTGAATTATAATGATGTTGCACATTTTTACTAACTTTAATTTTTAGTTTTTCACCATTCAGAATGATGTTTGCTAATAATTTTGCACAAATAATATTTTTTCCAACTGAGTCAGTTGTATTTATTTAATTAAAAATAATCGTTGGGCACCTGATGGCTCAGTTGGTTAAGCGCTGGACTCTTGGTTTCAGTTCAAGTCATAATCTCATGGTTTGTGAGTTCGAGCCCCACGTTGGGGATTCTCTCCTCTCTCTCTCTCTCTCTCTCTCATTCCCTCTCTCAAGAATAAATAAATTTTAAAAACTTGTTTGAGTATATTCGACACACAATGTTACCTTAGTTTCAAGTGTACAGCATAGTGATTCAGTGTCTCTGTACATTATGCTGTGCTCACCACAAATGTAGCTACCACTTGTCACTGTACAATGTTATTAGAGTATCACTGACTACATTTTCTTTACTATGCCTTTTATTCCTATAACTTACTCATTCCATAACTGGTAGCCTGTATCTGTCATTCCTTCTCACCCATTTTGCCACAAATCCCCCCCTTTCCCCTCACCTCTGACAACCATCAGTTTCCTCTCTGTAATTATAGGTCTGATTCAGCTTTTTTTGTTCATTCATTTGTTTCTCTAATTCCATATATGAGCAAAATCATATAGTGTTTGTGTTTATCGGTCTGGCTTCACTTGGCGAAATACTTTCTAGGTTCATCCATGTTATTGCAAAGGACATGATCTTGTCCTTTTTATGGCTGCATAGATATTCCATTGTATACATATACTGCATGTTTTTATCTATTCATTTATTGGACATAGGTTGATTTGGGGCTATTGTAAATAATGCTACAGTCAGCATAGGGTATGTATATGTTTTTGAATATCTTTCCTTGTGTCAGTACACAGTACTAGAATTATTGGTATTTGTATTTTTAATTCTTTGAGAAATCTCAATACTGTCCCACAGTGGTTGCACTGATTTTCATTCCCACCAGCAGTGCACATGGATTCCTTTTTCTCCACATCCTCGCCTACACTTGTGTTTTTGATTTTAGCCATTCTGACAGGTATGAGGTAATAACTCATTGTGGTTTTGATTTGTATTTCCTTAATTACTAATGATGTTGAGTGTGTTTTCATGTGTATTTTGAACCTCTGTATGTTTCCTTTGGAAAAACATCTATTCAGATCCTCTGCCCATTTCTTAATACAGATTGTTTGTTTTTTGGGGTTGAGTTGTATACACATTCTTCATATATTTTAGATACTAACCCCTGATTAGGTACATCATTTGCAAATATCTTCTCCCATTATGTAGGTTGCCTTTTAGTTTTGTTGACCATTTCCTTCCCTGTGCAGAAGCTTTTTGCTTTGATTTGCTCCCAGTAGTTTACTTTTGCTTTTGTTTCCCTTGACTTAGAAAGTACATCTAAAAAATATCGTTACAGCCAGCATCAGAGAGATTACTGCCTGTGTTCTCTTCTAGGACTTTGATGGTTTCATTTCTCACATTTAGATCTTTAAATCTATTTGAGTTTATTTTTGTATGTGGTATTAGCAGGTAGCGCAGTTTCATTCTTTTATATGTGGCTGTCCAGTTTTCTCAGCACTATTTAGTGAGGAGCCTGTCTTTTCTCCATTGTGTATTCTTGCCTTCCCTGTCATAAATTAATTGACCATATAATCCTGGGTTTATACCTGGATTCTTTATTCTGTTTCATTGATCTATATGTCTGTTTTTATGACAGGGCCATACTTTTTTGATCACTCTCGTTTTGTAGTTTATCTTGAAATCTTGGATTGTGATACCTCCAGTGTTGTTCTTCCTCAGGATTGCTTTGGATATTTGGGGTCTTTGTGGTGCCATGCACACTTGGTACTAATTTTATGTCCTGTAATTGTTCATAATTTATTTATTACCACTAGTAGTTTTTTGGTGGCGTCTTTAGAATTTTTTATGTGAAGTGTTATGTCTTCTGCAAATAATGGCAGTTTAACTTTTTCTTTACCAATTTAGATGCTTCTTATTTCTCTTGGCTGATTTCTGTGGCTATAACTTTCAGGAGTATTTTGAATAAAAGTGGCAAGGATGGGAATTCTTGTTGTGTTCCTAATCTTTGAGGAAAAGTTCTCACTCTTTCACCATTCAGTATGATACTAGCTTTGGGTTTGGTATATATGGCCTTTATTATGTTGATATATGTTCCCTCTAAGCTCACTTGGTTGAGAGTTTTTATCATGAATTGGTGTCGAATTGTGCCAAATGCTTTTTCTGTGTCTATTTAGGTGACCATATAATTTTAAATTTTGTGTTATTGATGTGTATCACATTGACTGATTTGTGAGTATTGAACCATCCTTGTATCCCCAAAATAAATCCCACTTGACTGTGGTGAATTTAATGTATTGTTGAATTCAGTTTGTTAATACTTTATTGAGGATTTTTGCATATATAGTCACAGAGAAATGGCCTGTAGGTTTTTTGTTTTGTTTTTGTTTGTTTGTTTGTTTGTTGTAGTGTAGTATCTTTGTCTGATTTGGGTGTCAGGGTAATGAATGTATTTGGAAGCTTTTCTTCCTCTTCTATTCTTTGGAATAGTTTGAGGAGAATAAGTATTAACTCTTCTTTAAATGTTTTGTAGAATTCACATGTGAACCTATCCTGTCCTGGATTTTTATTTTTATTTTTTGTAGTTTTTTAAATTACAAATTCAACTTCACTACTAGTAATTGATCTGTTCAGATTTTCTCTTTCTTCCTGATTCAATTTGGGAAGATGGTATTTTTCTAGAAATTTATCCATTTCTTCTAGGCTGTTCAATTTGTTGGCATATAGCTTTTCATAATAGTCTCTTATAATCCTTTGTATGTCTGTAATGTCAGTTATTATTTCTCTTTTGTTTCTAATTTTATTTGAATTCTTTCTCCTTTTTTTTGATGAGAATGGCTAAGGGTTTATCACTTTTGCTTGTTTTCAAAGTTCCATCTCTTGGTATCATTGATTTTTTTTCTTTTCTTTTCTTTCTTTCTTTCTTTCTTTCTTTCTTTCTTTCTTTCTTTCACCGATATGTCACTAATTTCTCATCTGATCTTTTTTTATTTCCTTCATTTTACCCATCTTGAGCTTTGTTTGTTTTTCTTACTCTATGTCTTTTAGGTGTTAAGGTTAGATTATTTGTGTTTCCATTTTAATTTCTCTACATGTATTTTTTTGATTCTTCTTTCATTGCTCCATTGACCCATTGGTGGAATATCATGTTTAGCCTTTGCATGCTTTTTCCATGCATGTTTTTTCCAGTTTTTTTCTTGTTGTTAATTTCTAGTTTCATACCATTGTGTTTGGAAAGTAGGCATGGTATGATTTCAATCTTAAATTTATTGAGGTTTGCTTTGTGGTCTGACATATGATCTATACTGGAAAATGTTCCGTGTGCACTTGAAAAGAATGTGTATTGTGTTTTATGGGGTGGGATATTCTGTATTTATCTGTTACGTCCATCTGGTCCATCTGTGTCATTCAAAGATATTATTCCTTTATTGATTTTTTGCCCAGATGATCTATCCACTGATGTAAGTGGGGTGGGTGTTAATGTCCCCTACTATTATTGTGTTATCATCAATTTCTCTCTTTATGTCTGTTAACATTTGCTTTGTTTATTAAGGTGCTCCATTGTTGAGTGTGTAGATATTTATAATTGTATATCCCCTTGTTGGATTGATTCCTTTAACATTATGCAATGCCTCTCTTTGTCTCTTGTTACAGTCTCTGTTTTAAAGTTTATTTTGTCTAATATAATTATTGTTCACCTGGCTTTTTTTTTTTTTTTGCTTCCATTTGCATGATAAATATTTTTCCATCTCTTCCCTTTCAGTGTACATGTGTCTTTAGATCTGAGGTGAGTCTTTTGTAGGCAGAATATAGATGGGTCTGGTTTTTTTATCCATTCCACCCCCCTCTGTCTTTTTATGGGAGCAGTTAGGTCATTTACATTTAATTGTTGATAGGTATGTACTTACTGCCATTTCACTATTCTCTGGTGGTTCTTATTTTTCTCTATTGTTCTCTTCATCTCTTTCTTTGAGATTAATGAGTTTCTGTAGTATTATGTCTGGAATTCTTTCTCTTTATTTTTTGTGTATGTATTACATATTTTGAGTTTGTGGATACCATGTGGTTCATATATATAACATCCTAAATATATAGCAGTCTGTATTAACTTAATGGTCATTGAAGTTCAAACACATTCTTTAAAAAAACTTTTTTTTGTTCCTTCCTCCACATATTTTGTATATGGTGCCATAATTTACATCTTGTTATTCATAATTTTCTTAGGTCTAATTATGGCCATTTCTTTTTCACCTAAAGAAATCTTTTTAACATTTATTGTAAGGCTTACTGGTGATAAACTCCTTTAACTTTTGTTTATCTGAGAAACTATCTCTCCTTCAAATTTAAATGTTAATCTTGCCAGCTCAGTCGGTTAAGCCTCCAACTTTGGCTCAGGTCATGATCTCACAGTCTGTGAGTTTGAGCCCCATGTCAGGCTCTGTGCTCATAGCTCAAAGCCTGGAGCCTGCTTTGGATTCTGTGTCTCCCTCTCTCTCTGCCCCTCCCCAGCTCATGTTCTGTCTCTCTTCCTCTCTCAAAAATAAAATAAATCTAAAAATTTTTTTAAAGCAGGGAAAATGTGCCATGAAAGTTACAAAAATATAAAACATTTTCCTTTCACCCCACAAGCTCTCTGTTGACCTAACATGGAGGTTTTGTGTTTTTGTTTGTTTGTTTTAACTTAAATATAAGTTAGTTAACATATAGCACAGTATAATTTCAGGAATACAATTTAGTGACCCATGACTTACATGTAACACCCAGTACTCATCCCAACAAGTGTCCTACTTAATGCCTCTCACCCATGTAGCCCATCCCCCCACCTAACACCCCGCCAGCAACCCTCAGTTTGTTCTCTGTATTTACGAGTCTCTTATGGTTTGTCTTCCTCTCTGTTTTTATGTTATTTTTGCTTCCTTTCCCCTGTGTTCATATATTTTGTATCTTAAATTCCACATATGAGTTAAATCATATGGTATTTGTCTTTCTCTGACTGACTTATTCCACTTAGTATAATATCCTCTAGTTCCATCCACATAGTTGAAAATGGCAAGATTTCATTCTTTTTGATTGATGAGTAACATTCCATTGTGTACATTTATACCACATCTTCTTTATCCATTCATCTGTTGATGGACATTTGGGCTCTTTCCATACTTTGGCTCTTGTTGATAGTGCTGCTATAAACATAAGGGTGCATGTGTCCCTTCAAATCAGCACTCCTGTATCCTTTCAACAAATACCTATTAGTGCAATTGCTGGGTCATAGGGTGGTTCTATTTTAATTTTTGAGGAACCTCCATACTGTTTTCCAGAGTGACTGTACCAGTTTGCATTCCCACCAGTAGTGCAATAACATGGAGTTTTTATTTAGTATTTAAGAACCTGCTTTCTGGGGCTTGGCAATACTTGTGACCAAATGCAGACCCTCACAGGCACTTAAGGGGCCTGTGATCTGGCCCACAGGAATGCCCACCAGCTGCCAGGCTCCTCAGCCAGCCAGTCCCATCAGTACATCTTGAGACTTTGTTTCCTCTTTAAATGGTCTTGGCAAGGTTGAAAATATTTTGGTCACAGTTGTAGGAGTTTATGTCTGGACTCTCAATTCTATTCTATAGATATATGTTGATTATGTCAATACAACACAAAACAGTGTTTTTACTGTAGATTTACTGCTGATTTTAAAATCAGGAAGTGTGAGTCTTCCAACTTTGTTCTCCTTTTCGAGATTGCTTTGACTTTTAGGGACCTCTTGCAACTCCATATGAATATGAGGATTGCTTTTTCCAGGTCTTCCAAAAGGGTCATTGGAATTTTTATAGGAAGTGCATTGAATTGCTTTAGATAACAATGAGATTGTAACAGTATTAAGTCTTCCAATTCATGAACACGGATGCCTTTGCATGTATTTAGTTCTACTTGAATTTCTTTCAGCAATGTTTTGTAGTTTTCAGTGCATAAATCTTTTACCAACTTTTTCCAAATTATTTTATTTCTTTGGATATAAAGCATCTTTTGGATGCTATTGTAAATGGATTGCTTACTTAAAAGAAACATTGCTGACTTTATTAGCTCTGGTAGACTTTTTTGCTTGTGGATTTTTTGTGTTTTCTAAATATAGGATCATATCAACTGGAAATAAGTTTTGCTTATTTCCTTCCGATGTACATGCCTTTATTTCTTGTTCTTGCCTAATTACTCTGGCTAAAACTTCTAGGACAGTGTTTAATAGCAGTGGTAAAAGTAGGCATCCTTGTTCTGTTCCTGTTCATAGAGAAAAGCTTTCATTCTTTCATTATAGAGTATGATGTGAGCTGTAAGTTTTCTATAAATGCCACTTATTGTGTTGATGAAGTGCCCCTTTAGCTTTTGGTTTGGTTTACTCTTTCTACTTCCTTACAGTGTAGTTAGGCTATTGATCTTTGCTTATATTTTGAATTTAAGCTTTCATAGGTGTCTTTCTTCTAGTTTTTTCTATGGTTTTTGGATCATCTACATACGTTGACATTTTCCTTTGATTCCTCACTGGGGAGCAGACAGCCACTGGAGTACCTTGGGAAGTGGCAGTACCAAAAGTGGTGTTGTGGGCTAGGTGCAGAGGCGCCAGCAAGTCCCTAAAGCTCTGTCTGACAATGGAAGAAGGTCTCTCTAGACTCCTCAGCTGCCATCCTGTTTACCTAGTAAAGAGAACTCAGCCAACCTACCTGATCAAATTTCCCTGTAACTTCCCAAATACTAGGTCAATCTATACACCTTCTAAAGATTGTCACATGGATCTCCGTGTCTGGAAATTAGTGTAAATATTTTATCTGATTATTGCTTTGACTTTTCCTAATGGTCTGCAAAGCACTATCTGTTCCTTCAAAGCAGGAAAAATTCAGTGCAGCCCTCTTGATCCAGACCTGAAAGAGCTTGAGGCTTCTAGGGCCCCCTCTTTGCACCTATCAACCTAGTGGCTGCTGATGCAGAGAAATTAGTTACCTGGTCTGCAGTTAAGAATATAGGGTGCCAGTCGTGTATTTTAGCTACCATTTTCCCAGACATTTAAAAAATGTATATTTTGATAATATTTTTCTTTTGTCTGAAGGACAGTTTTGTCATATCATGCAGCTATCCTGTTTATATTTAAGTGCATTTTGGAGTTTTAGATGGGAAATATAATCGATAAATATAAATTTCATATGTAAATAACTTTTCAAGTATTCATCTCTTCTTACATAAATAGTATAATCATCACACTTCATAAATGGATATTAATATCATTTGCTCCAGAAAAACAATGAATTGAGGTTTTGCTTTTGTTTTTTTTTTTGTTTTTTTTTTTGTTTTTTTGCTATAGTTAAATTATTTCTTTCAATTGATGAGTAAACAAGCATACTTTGGAAGACCAATTCCAAAAGTAGTATTAAGAAGTATAAAATACCCCCAGCATATTTTTTGCTTGCAAAACGCAAAGATTTACCTCTTATATTCTGAAAACAAAGCCACAGAAGACAAAGTGAAACTTCAGAATAAACATTAGTCAAAAATTTACCCAGAGTCATCAGAACCAGTTACTATAACTTAAATATATATTGTCTTATGATTTTAATAACCTTTGTAAGTCAAATGGTTCTCAAATGGCATTTATTTTCCAGTAACAATAATTGGTTTGCTGTAAGTGCCCTTTCCCTGAGCTATTTCTAAATCTGTTAGAAAAGACACTGCATGTACTTCAAAAAAATCTATTGCAAATGATATTTTTTTTGCTAAAATATTTCTTTCCAGTTTTCTAGCTTTTAATTATAAACAATAAGTTAATGTCCCAAGTATCTCTGTTGTAACCTACAGAGCCCCACTCTCACATTCCCCTGTTCACGCTGTCTCTCTCATAATAAATAAATAAACTGAAAAAAAATTTTTTTAATGAAAAAAAACGCTAACAGTTTTACTCTTTTCATTACAAGAACTCAGAAGCCACACATTTGGCCCCTTCATCTAATAAAATGTTTCACCAGCTAAAGATAAATAGGTAAGTAGCAATTTAGAAGTTACCCCAGGTAGTAGCACATTTTTATTTGCACTTTGTTGAACTTAGAGTTTTCAAATACTTGTTTTTTATTTTTTTAAGAGTTCATCTTTTGACAAAGAAGAGAAATAAAACTATTTGTTAATTACACTGGTAACCCACAGTAAGAAATAAGTGGGAAAGTTTGCCTGCATAGTTTAAAAATGTTCAAAATTTTCCGATTCTAAATTTTAAAATAAAAAGACAATCTTAGTTATAACAAACTCTGTCATCACCTACATATACTTAACAGTCTTTTAAAAAATCAGTTTTAATTCCTCATGAATTGCTTGCCAGTGTTTAAAATTGTAATGATATTACTCTGTAAATCTACTTGCTGTTTTTCTTCATTTATGACACTATTAGGTAATATATTCCAAAATGCACTTGGAAATGGAATTGTCCTGAAAATTCCACTGTACTATAAGTGCCACATTTCACAATGAACATAGGATAGCCAACTGCACAGAGTTCAGACTTCAACCGCAATTTCCCTAAATCGTGGATCAGGTAATCAGTCCATAGGTACTCATAATACATGAACTACTTTATTTTTAATAACAAATACAATATTTATTCACTGTGGGGATTTCAGAAAACAAAAAATTATGAAGAATTTATAATACTCATCTGTCAGCCTACCACTAACTTTACATTTCAGTGTATAACTCTTCATAAATATATACATATAACCCACCACAGTTGAGATCGTATTACATGTTTTATTTTGAAGGCTGCCTTCCATACCACATATATCATATAGAATTTTTTAAAATACTAGTGCTTTGTAAATCTTCTATTCATTTTTTAAGTTTATATATTTATTTTTGAGAGATAGAGAGATAAAGAGCCAGCTGGGTAGGGGCAGAGAGAGGGGGGAGAGAGAGAATCCCAAGCAAGTTCTGCGCTGTCATGACCTGGGCTGAAATCAAGAGTCAGACGCTAACTGACCAGGCGCCCCACTTTGTATATCTTTAAATTGAGCTTCCACATAGGTATAACACTAAGTATACTAGTTTTCCATGCCCAGGATAATAAATTAATTTCTTACAGATATCCACATTGTTCCTTGAATTTTGCTTAGGTATTTTAAACGATGTATTTCTTCTTTTAAGTAGTTGCTAATTAATTAGTATATTAGTGACTTAAACTCATAACAGATGTAACCTTTAAAGTGAAAGGCCTTTTAGTTGTTTTTTAATTAATAGACTCCAATTTTAAGAAAGTTAAGAGCCCATGAACCAGCTGGGTTGAACTATTATATACGGAAGGGTTGCTTTATATTTCAAATGTACACTTAGGTATTTGTAAATGATTAAAAGTATTAAAAGTAAAGACCTCAGTAGCACATAAAAGTTTAAAAAGTACCATTCATAAGTAGATAGTAATTTTTTTTTTGTTTTTGCATCTAGTTTATTCACTTCTTTTTATAAAAGGTATTTAGAAATTAGCCATAAATCCATTAAGGCTGACCCAAAAGCTTCTCTTCATCCTCATTGCCTAACACAAAAAATTGTTGCTGCCACTACTGTTTCTGCTTTTATTGATAAAATTGGTAAAAAAGTCCTCTTTCTGCTTTTCTCTATCACTCTTCAATAGCTTGGGAAAGTTAATGTATATTTTAGTGATCTCCAAAACAGAGTTCAGCAAATACTGAAAAACAAAGCAAAAAAAATCTAAGCCTTAGTTCTTGGTGGTCATTGAAAAGACTTTAGAAATTAGTCTATACAAAGTGAAGTGAGGTGAGCAATCTTGGATGCCTAGGCCACAGGCAAAGATGTTACAGTGGATAACCCACATCTCTCTTTTTCACACTGGCCTGAATTTCTCTCCATTCATAGATTTAAAATAATGCCTTCAGCCCTTTGCCCTTTAATCTCCAGATAATGTCTTATATGACAACTACTACTGATCCTTAAGTGCCCTGCATTCTCATTAGCAACCTAAATGCTTTATGATGCAATGTATCTACTACCAGTATATCCTTAGTGTTCAGTCTCTTTATTGGTGCTGGATATCAGGGAAAACATTTATGGCCCAAATGGTATCTTTAAGTATGTGTTGGCTGGAACTATCACAGGTCACAATCTGCAAGTCTTCAGAGGATGGGGCTACAAAAGACAACCACCTCCGTATTGGAAGTGAGGTTCTCATTTTCAGACTTCCTCCTCCATCCTTGCTGATGAGAAAAAAGCTAAAGTGAGTGGCAAGATGAAAACTGTTTCAGTGGGGAAAGAATTAGCATATGTAAGGTTTTACAAAACTGAGAGCTCAGCTTGATATGTTGGATCATCTTTACCATGATTCCATTGTATTTCGTGAGGTTAGTTGTTTTTTTCCCATTCTGTAAATCAGACTAGTTAGTCTTTACTAGATTATCCCTGTGACTTCATAGAGACCAAAGCTACATGGGTGTGTTATGCCCAGAATTCGTGATCCCCAAAGACCACCAGGGCGCCGAGTCCGATGCAAAAGCAAAGAGCCTTTATTTGAGCTAGCTTGAGCTCAATCCCCTACCTGCACTGAGGCAGTGGGGAGATACTGGAGAGAGAACCCGAATTTCAAAAGCAAAAAGGTTTTATAGGGATCATGGCCTTAACCGATAGGCTGGGGAAGGGTCGTGGCTTCAGCTGATTGGCTGCCAAAGTGTGGTCCTAGATCGGCAATTATCAGCATCACCTGGAACTTGTTAAAAATGCAAATGTTGGGCCTGGTGGTCACAGACCCACTGAATCAGAAACTCTGGGGTGGGGCTCAGTAATCTGTGTTTGAATGAGTCTTCCAGGAGATTCTGATGCACCTGAAGTTTAAGAACCACTGTGTCTGAAGTTGTTTAACATGTTTGGCCTCAGTGTATACAGAAGGTTTCTCACTGGTCACCTATTAACCATTGGCTGTCAGCCTTGCTGTGCTATATAAATACCTAGCACCATCCCCAGAGACTCTGATTTAATTGGTTTGGGGACGGGTCAGTTATTAAAATGCTCCCAGGTCATTCTAAGCCTGGACAGGGTTGAGGGCTCCTGCCTCTGGCCCCTACCTGAGAGAAGCCCTCCCTCTTCTACTCACACTTTCCATGCCTCTCACACTCCCCTTGCTCCCACCTCAGACTTCGGAAGAATGCATCAATCAGTAGCCTGCCTTCTTAGAAAACATAAGTTACTCAAGGGGAGGATGCGTGGTCTGAGGTTTGAGTGGGAACTTCTTTCTGCGGCCATGTCGGGGACATAGTCACTAATCAGCCGGCCTAGGTCTGCTCTTTCAGGTGGAGGGGTCCCAACACTATTAACACAAATTTATTCTTCTCGTTTCTTAAATTGCTATAGTTTTGTATTGAGAATAAATGAGACTATACTATTTCCTGGAGGCTAGTGTGAGGTCTATCACTTCTCACTAAAGATTCAGGCAGTGGTATCTGGAGCAAAGTAGAGATGATAATAGGAGGAAAATAACATGGAGGAAAAAAACTAAAAGAGTGATCAGAAGAAATCCTTGAATATAAAATACCTCTGTACATTCACTTCCTTGCACCATTTAAGATCCAAATCAATGATTTACTATAGAATGCTTACATTGACTAGGTGACTTCATTGAGGTTTTAACGATGAATTGTAAGTCCTGAAAATAGTTTGTCTCCATTTTCTTCATTCTAGGAAACTCTCTTAATGTTTTGTTTTCTTACCCTACTCAAGCCTCCATCAGCATCTCCTTGTATATGTAGTTTCTTTGTGCATATGCTCACATAACATTCCTTATCTCTTTAACTTTGCATGATCCACTTTAAGCTATTTAAAGATCACAGGTCTGTGCTAATTAGAGTGTCCCCCCAAAGGTATCAGTAAATCAGGCTGCTGCTAATCTAACCCTCCTAGTGTAGTTGAAATGCCCTAGGATGCACAAGGGTATTGAAAATATCAACCCTGGAGAACAAGATTTATCACCCCTGTCAAATAACACTCACACTGATGAATTCTGACTTTCACCTCAATATAAGTTAGAATCCACTTATTATTTAATTAGCCAATCTATGTAACTTTTGCCATTAAGTTTGACAACATATGCAGCCCTTCTCTCTACTTATATTATGGTGTAACCTAACATGAATAAAAGAGGAATTTAAAATTGAGAGTTCACCCTTCAAAGTCACATATACTTTGACCTGTAGTTTAGCAATATGAATTTCTATGAAAACCTAAACCCTGTTGTAGCATTATAAGGTCTGGTGGCACTTTTAAAATGTAAATTCTTGATATCATATTGAGAAATATTTCTAGAAAGGAGTAGCTTATGGATATACATTGGTTTATAAGGTTTATCTGAAATAGGCTGTTTAAATACTTTGTCTTAAGTATTTACTTGAGTATTTATCGATGACCTGAGCCATATCTTCTACCTCTATGAGAATGGTAGAGTTTAGCTATAGAATTGAAAATGCTTCTGAAAGAAAGAAAGAAAGAAAGAAAGAAAGAAAGAAAGAAAGAAAGAAGAAAAGGGAAGAAAATTCTAGTACTTCCACATATTGTTTAGCTGATGAAGCCAATTCTCTAAGTTTAAAGGGAAAGTGCATTCCATTCAAGGTACTACCCCCATGCCAATAAACCTTCCTTAAAAAAAAAAATTCCAACAAAACCTCAGTGTCTAAAAATGCTTCCATGTTGTAGTAGCTGCTGTTTTTGTTAAACTGGCATCCTGCCCCACATTACATTATCCTAAGCAATATCCCATTCTTTTGTGGAATTTCTCCTTCCCCAATCCATCCGTGTGTTCCTAGTGGGGACTTCCCTTAGTATACCACTTCCCTAGCTACAAGTGGGATGGGTCCCTGATACATACTGAGCTGAACATACTGCTGTATCTCTGAGGCTACAAGGATTGTAGTAACACCAAATGGGTGACTCAAACTGAACTAGAGGACTTCTTAGTAGTATCTAATGGGAGATTGTCATGATCTCGTTATTGCTTTTCAAGTTACATAGATGGAAGTTTTGTAGTCTGGAGTGATCTAGAGCCATATTTCCAATCATGAAGAAGATTCATCTGAAATTGGAAAAAGAATGTCTGATATGCAGAAAGAATCATAGAGACAGGATAGTGAGAAAAATAAACCTGATTGGGTTAAGTCCCCAAATCCTATCATCTTTAAGTCCAATTCCACACTTGCATTTGCTGTGGATTGGTTATGTGAGACAATAAATTCTTCATATTTGCTTTAGTTGAGTTTTGCCACTTGAAATTATAATTAGATTATAGATTATAATTAAATTATTTAGAACTAAATAAATAAGAATTCTGAGCCCTGGAATACATGGAAGTCTTAATAATTTTCAGGAAGCCTAGCAGGCTCTGATAAACCTTAAAAATTTTAAGAGGAAAGACAAACTTGCATCTAAGCACATATAATATGCAAGAGATACAGGATACATAGTGTTATACTAACTGTCCATAATCTGTCTCAAAGAAGTGGCATTTATGAAGATGTTCAGATCATGGGTATTGCTCACATAATTTATTTACTTACTTTTTTAATATGAAATTTATTGTCAACTTGGTTTCCATACAACACCCAGTGCTCATCCCAACAGGTGCCCTCTCAGTGCCCATCACCCCCCATCAACCCTCAGTTCAGACAATTTGAATAACTCTTGAGCCTCGCTTTTCTCATATGTAAAATAGATACATAAAATAATATGTATCTCATAAGATTCATTCAGTGTCCAGTTCATACAAAGTACTCAAAAAAGGTATCTTGAAATCAATGACTATTTATCTCAGCTACCATAGTGTAGGCCCTTAAAACAGATAGAACCAAGATGTCCTAACCAAATATTTTATGCAGCATAATGAGAATAATGAAACTTACTAACTGAAAACATTTACTGGCCATTTAGAGCCTTCCTTCATAGAGATTACAGTTTTATAGGATAGTGTAAATACACACCCTCATGTGGAATTCTACAGAGTAGAAAAGTTAACTGGTGGACGGGGAAGAAACACACAATAAAGCATTATTGTGTCTGAAAATTCACCTTGCCAGAGCATGTAAGTTCTCTCTGGACTAAGTTTAGAGTATAAAATGCTCACCATAAACTACAAAAGCTAGAAGACAAACGAATTATGTCTTCAAAGTACTGAGAAACAAACAAAAAATCAAATGTAGAATTATGTCTTCAGTGAAAATAACAAACAGATAAAAGCTGAGAAATTTGTCGTTAGAAGACTTAAGATGGCCTGAAATGTTAAAGTTCTCCAGGCAGAAGGAAATTGACACCACATGGAAGACTTGGGCCTAAACATAAAAATATCACCACAAACAGTGTATTACCCAAACAAATGTATGGGTAAATATAAGAGACTTTTTTTTTCGTTAAAGGGTAATTGACTGTTTGAACTATATTGTCTGTTTTTTCATGTGTTTAGAAGTAAAACATGTTACAAAAATAGCTCCAAGGACAGAAGAAAAAAAAAAGTATACTGTTTTAAGGTTTATATGTTACAAATAAGTGATATAATTTGAAGAAAGATGGTGATAAGTATAAATTGGATATAATAAACTCTAGTGCAAATGTTGAAAAAAGTCATATAGGTAATAAGCCAGTAATGGAGACAAAATAAAATGTTAACAAATGCTTAATTCAAAAAGACAGAAGAAAAGGGAAAATAAACCAAGAAGAACAAACGGAACAAATAGACAAGTTGGAAGATTTAAATAAGCATACTGATAATAACATTAAATGTAAATGATCTAAACAAAGTGTAAATGATCTGAACACAAAAGACCAGAGTGTCATACATATAGAAAGTCAAGATACAACTGACTGCTATCTATAAGAAACCTATTTTATTTATTTATTTATTTATTTTTTAATGTTTTATTTAACATTAAATAACAGAGAGACAGAGAGAGACACAGAGCATGAGCAGGGGAGGGTCAGAGAGAGAGGGAGACACAGAATCCGAAGCAGGCTCCAGGCTCTGAGCCGTCAGCACGGAGCCCGACGTGGGGCTCGAACTCACAGACCGCGAGATCATGACCTGAGCCGAAGTCAGACACTCAACTGACTGAGCCACCCAGGTGCCCCAAGAAACGTATTTTAAATAGAAAGATTCAAATAGTTAAAAGATGTGGAAATATTATATTATAGTATACTATAATATGGAATTACACTATACTGTAGGGTAGAAATACTATAATATATAAATACCATAAAAATACTAAGTATAAGAAAGCTCGAGTGACTATATTAATGTAAGACAAAGGAGACTTTAGAACAAAGAATTTTATTCCCAGTGATAACATAGGATAATGATAAAGTAGTTCACTAGCCAAGATGACATAACATTTCTAAATGTCTATATATCTAATAAGAGCTTTAAAACACATAAAGCACAAACTGATCAATCTGAAAGGAGAAATGGACAAGTCCACAATTGTACTTGGCTATTTTACCACTCATTTCTCAGTAATTGACAAAACAGAGAGAATATTAGCCATAATATAGAAGATTCAAACAGGACTAACCTGACTTAATTGATGTAAATAAAACATTATGCCCAACAATTGTACAGTACACATTCTTTTCAAGTGCACGTGTAACATTCATTGACGAAAGGCATATTGTGAATCAGTTTAAACCATACTGTTAAACAGTTAAATTAGGGACGAATAACAGAAAGATACCTGGAAAATCCCCAAATATTTGGCAATTAACGGACTTCTGTATAATCTACAGACCAAAGAAGAAATTACTAGAAATAAAATGATAAGAAATAAAATATTTTTCAATCATTCATTCATATATCCTAACTCCTATGGTATATTAGATGTTAACTTCTGGGAATGCATGATGTGAGAAGTGGCCTCTAATTGCAGACTAATGATCCTGTGGAGAAAATTATGTGAAGCAAATCTTTATGGTGCTTTTTGTTTACAAAAGTCAATTTTTAACTTTTATCTTCCAGTCTCTGAGACTTTACCATCCCTCTTCATTCTACAGTGAAACATTATAAACTATTTTCTCAAGCATTTATTGGTAGATGTTTAAAGTTTTATACCACACAGTTTATATCACACAGTTTATAGGAACTGTGTGATATTGTTTTTAGTTATTGCTATTTTAAATGGGATTACATCAGATTACTTAACCAATTATTTAAGAATATATAAGAACATTGTTGATTTTATGTTAATTTTGTTACAAACTCTGTTTTGGGTATAGTGATTATTTTTGTTTGTTTTATTTTTTACTTTGACAGTTTATTTCAGTATTACAAGTTAATTATCACAAAAAATATAATCTTTAGCAAGTAAAATCATGCCAGGTGTTTTTGTTTGTTAGTTTTTTTTGTTTGTTTTCAATTCTCAAGTTAGCAAACATACAGTGTAGTCTTGGCATCAGGAATAGATTCCTGTGATTCATCACTTATATACAACACCAGTGCTTATCCCAATAAGTGCCCTCCTTAATGCCCATCACCATTTTAGCCCACCCCACCCACCCACCTCTCCTCCAGCAACCCTCAGTTTGTTCTCTGTATTTGAGTCTTTTATGGTTTGCCTCCCTCTGCTTTTATCTTACTTATCCTTCCCTTTCCTTATGTTCATCTGTTGAGTTTCTCAAATTCCACATATGAGTGAAATTATATGATATATGTCTGACTTATTTCGCTTAGCATAATACACTCTAGTTCTATCCACATTGTTGCAAATGGCAAGATTTTGTTCTTTATCATTGCCAAATACTATTCCATTGTATACATATACTACATCTTAATCCATTCATCAGTTGGTGGACATTTGGGTTCCTTCCATAATTTATCTATTGTTGATAGCAATGCCATAAACACAGGGTGCACGTGCCCCTTCAAATCAGCACTCCTATATCCTTTGGATAAATTCCTAGTAGTGCAATTGCTGGGTCATACGGTAATTCTATCTTTAATTTTTTGAGGAATCTCTATGCTATTTTTCAGAGTAGTTGCCCCAGTTTGCACTCCAATCTTCAGCTCCTAAAGCTGTTTGCAAAATAGAAACTGGCACTCTCCATATTTCTCATTCCCCAGTCATGGTTTGGGGAGGATTTTCTCTTGTATCAGCACAATACTGCACTTCCACAGCCTGTCTTTCCCTTTTGTCTCTCCACAGTATTTCTGTATATTAATTTTATATCCTGCAACTCTACTGAATCCATTCATCAGTTCTAATAGTTTTTTGGTAGAATCTTTAGGGTTTTCTTAGTATAGTATCAGGTCATCTGACAGTTTTACTTGTTCCTTGCCAATTTGGATGCCTTTTTTTTTTTTTCTTGTGTAATTGCCGCAGCTAGGACTTCGAGTATGTTATTGAATAAAAGTGGTGAGAAAGGATATCCTTTTCTTGCTCCGGATCTTAGAGGAAGAGCTTTCAGTTTTTCACTGTTGTGTATGTTGTTAGCTTTAGGTTTATTATACTGAGGTATGTTCCCTCTACACCTACTTTGTTAAGAGTTTTTATCATAAATGAATGTTGTATTTTGTTGAATGCTTTTTCTGCACCTATTGAGTTGACTACATCGTTTTTATCTTTTCTCTTATTGGTAGGATATGTCACATTGATTGATTTGAAAATACTGAACCACCCTTGCATCTCTGGAATAAATACCACTTGATTGTGATGAATGATATTTGTAGTGTATTATTGAATTTGATTTGCAAATATTTTGTTGAGGATTTTTGTTTCTATCTTCATCAGAAATTTTGGCCTGTACTTTTATTTTCTTGTAGTATGTTTGTCTCGTTTTTGTATCAGGGTAATGCTAGGCTTGTAGAATTAATTTGAAAGTTTTCCTTCTTCTTCTATTTTTTGGAATAGTTTGAGAAAATACATATTAACTTTTCTATAGTGTTTGTTAGAATTTACCTATGAAGCCATTGGTTCTGAACTTCTGTGTATGGGGAGTTTTTTGATCACCAATTCAATTTCATTACTAGCAATCAGTCCATTCAAATTTTCTGTTTCTTCCTGTTTGGTTTTGTAAGACTGTATGTTTCTGGGAATTTGTCTATTTCTTCTGAGTGACTGAATTGTTGGCATATAATTTTTCATAGTAGTGTTTTCGAATTCTTTGTATTTCTGTAGTGTTGCCTCTTTCTCCTCCATTTTTTATTTTGAGTTCTCTCTTTTTTTCTTGATAAGTCTGGCTAAAGGTTTATCAATTTTGTTTATCTTTTCAAAGGACTAGCTCCTGGTTTCATTGATCTTATCCATTGTTTTTTAGTTTCTATCTTATTTCCACTCTAATCCTTATTATTTCCTTCTTTCCATTCATCTTGGGCTTTGTTCTTGTTTTTTCCCCTGTCTCCTTTAGGTGTAAGTTTAGGTTTTTATTTGAAGTTTTTCTTGTTTATTGAGGTAAAATTCATCCCTCTAAAATTCCCTTTTAGAACTGCTTTTGCTCCATCCCAAAGATTTTGGACCATTGTGTATTCATTTTCATTTGTATCCATGCACTATTGACTTTCTTTACTGACCCATTGCATGTTTAGTAGCATGTTGTTTAGCCTACATGTGTTTGTATTTTTTTTCCAGTTTTTTTCTTATAATTGATCTCTAGTTTCATACCATTGTGGGGGAAAAAGATGTCTGATATGATTTCAGTGTTATTAAATTTATTGAGATTGGCTTTGTGACTATGATCTATTGTAGAGAATGTTCCATGTGCACTTGAAAAGAATTTGTATTCTACTGTTTTTTGGATGGAATGTTCAGTGTATATCTGGTAGGTCCATCTAGTCTGTGTGTCGTTCAAAGCCACTGTTTTCGGACTGATGTTCTGTCTGGATGACTTATCCATTGTTGTAAGTGGGGTGTCAAATTCCTCTGCTAGTATTATATAACTGTCGATTTCTCCCTTTATGTCTCTTAATATTTGCTTTATATATTTAGGTGGTCCTATGTTGTGTGCAGAGATATTTATAATTGATATATTTTCTTGTAGGATTGGTCCCTTTATCTTTTGTATTTTAAGTCTAATTTGTTATAAATATTGCTACCTGGGTTTTTTTTTTCACTCCCATTTGCATGGTAAATATTTAATACTTTCACTTGCAATCTGTATATATCTTTAGATCAGAAGTGAGTCTCTATTAGATAGCTTATAGATGTTTTATTTTTTTTTAATCCATTCAGTCACACTTTCTCTTTTAATTGCAGCATTTAGTGCATTTACATTTAAAGTAATTATTGGGGCACCTGGGTGGCTCTGTCGGCTGAGCATCTGACTTTGACTCAGGTCATGATCTCCCATTCATGGGTTAGAGCCCGGCATTGGGCTCTGTACTGACAGCTCAGAGCCTGGAGCTTTGCTTCAGATTCTGTCTCCCTCTCTCTCTGCCCCTCCCCCCCTCACACTCTGTCTTTCTCTCTCAAAATAAATAAACATAATAATAAAAAAGTCATTATTGATACTTATGTACTTATTGCCATTTTCTTAATTTTTTTTTCTGGTTCTTTTTGTAGTTCTTTTCTAGTCCTTTCTTCTCTTGCTCTCTTCTCTTGGAGTTTGATGGCTTTCTTTAGTGTTATGATTGGATTCCTTTATCTTCATTTTTGTGTATCTATTATAGGATTTTTGATTTGTGGTTACCTTTGGGTTCATATATAACATCCTATATGTATAGCAGTCTATTTTAAGTGATGGTCACAAGTACATACTCAAAAAGCACTGAATTTTTACTTTACTCTCCACATTTTATACGATGTCCTATATTTTTTAAAATTTTCTTGTATTCCTTGCCTAATTTTTGTAGATATAATTGATTTTACCACTTTTGTGTTTTAACCTCCATATTGACTTTATAAGTGATTAATATTTACTATTTGCTTTTATCTGTGAAATTTTTTCTTCCCTAATTTTCTTATTGCTAGTTATGGCCTTTTCTTTACACTTAAAGAATTCCCTTTAACATTCTCACAAGCCTGGTTTGGTGGTGATAAACTCCTGTTAACTTTAGTTTGAGAAACTTTTTATCTGTCCATCTATTTTGAAAGACAGCCCTGCTGGTTATTCTTGGTTGAAGATTTTTACTTTTATCACTTTGAATATATCATGGCACTCCCTTCTGGACTGCAAAAAAATTTCTGGTGAAAATTCAGCTGAAAGGCTTATATGTAACTGTTTTCTTTTCTTGCTTCTTTAAAAAACATTAATCCAAAACGGACTCCAGGGTCTGAGCTGTCAGCATAGAGCCCAATGCAGGGCTCAAACTCTGAACAGCTAGATCATGACCTGAGCTGAGGTCGGATGTTTAACCACCGAGCCACCCAGGCACCCCTTTTCTTGCTTCTTTTAAATTTCATTGCTTTTTGTGATTTTAATTATTATGTGTCTTGGTGAGGACCTCCTTGGGTTCATCCTTTTTTTTTTTTTTTTTTCAACGTTTATTTATTTTTGGGACAGAGAGAGACAGAGCATGAACGGGGGAGGGGCAGAGAGAGAGGGAGACACAGAATCGGAAACAGGCTCCAGGCTCTGAGCCATCAGCCCAGAGCCTGACGCGGGGCTCAAACTCACGGACCGCGAGATCGTGACCTGGCTGAAGTCGGACGCTTAACCGACTGCGCCACCCAGGCGCCCCTGTTCATCCTTCTTAGAGGTTGTTTCCTTCTGAACCTGGATGTCTGTTTCCTTTTCCAAATTTGGGAAGTTTTCAGCTCTTATTTCTTGAAGTTTTCTGACCCCTTCTTCTTTTGCTTCTGGGATCCCTATAATGTAAATGTTACTATGTTTGATGATATTGCAAAGTTCCCTTAACTAGTTCTCATTTTTTATTCTTTTTTCTTTTTGCTGTTCAGTTTGGTTGCTTTCAATTACCTTGTCTTACAGATTGCTGACCCGTTCTTCTTCATCCACTAATGCTGAGAAAGGACAGCAAACTCTGTACCAACAAATGAGATCACTCCACACTTGGCTACGAAAGAGAGAAGACATGGGGGTCAACGATCGCAGATGAAGATCCAAGACCTGGTTCACCTCACTAGTAAGTACTCTGATTTATTGCAGGCCAATCACAGATCTCAGTTGGCTTGTTGTATACAGAGGGCGTTTAACATTTCAGGCTTGTGAAACCAGGGGGTGCATGACTTAACAGTGCACAATCACAAGAGACAAATCAGAGATTTGCAGCAAGAGTCTATGTGTTCTATTGTTTTTCTAAACTTTGTATACAATGTATACATTGTTCCCCAAGGACAGCAGAAACACCTGGGAGGGCTGGTACCCCAGGGCATTCCTCAGTCAGGGTGGTTACCCATGCCCCTCCTGAGCTTAACTGCAGCCCACCAGAAATTTCTCTGTTACATTTTAGCTAGCCAAGCAATGTGTATAATCTCATCATCCTCAGTAATAACCCCAACACACTAATCTATTGATTTCCCCTAGTTTATTTTCTATTTCAGTTGTTGAATTCTTCAACTCTGTTGTTTTTTTTTTTTATATTTTCTGTCCAGTCTTTTCTCAAGTCCAGCGAGTATTTTATGACCATTACTTTGAATTATTTAACGGATGTACTTCTCATATGTTTCAGTTAGCTCTTTCACTATAATTTTGTCATTCTTTCATTTCTGACAAATTCCTCTGGCTCATAATTTTGTCTAATTCTGTGTTAGGTAGTTCTGCCATATCTCCTGGTCTTAAAAGTAGTGGCCTTATGCAGAGAGGTTCTGTGGTGCCCTATAGAGCAACTCTTCCTGGTCACCAGAACCAGGCACAGCAATGGTGTCTCCTGTGTGGGCTGCATGTGTCGTTCTGTTGTGGCCAAGCCATGGCTGCCTTTAGCCCAGCCAGGTGCAGTGACCTGCTTTGCCTGCTGTGGGTGCACTGGCCAGGGGTTGCTTTCCACACTTTTGAGAGACTTACCTACAGCAGCTGTGTGCTTGTGGATGGGAGAGCTGTCTGCAATTAGCCTCTCTGTCACAACTGAAGACACATCAAAGGGCAGGGCTTGCTGCCTGCATGGCCATCTGTGATGTTCAGCTACAGGAACTGCAGGCATGCTGATATGGGCTTATCTTCCCCTCTCCCCAGAGCAGGAGGAACTTTGAAGGGATGTCTGCCTAGACTGTTGGATTGGATGGGGCAGGTCCACAGGAAAATGCCAGGGTGGGGCATATGGTATTAGGGCAGGCTATTCTAAGTGTCCATCTGTCTAGGCTGGGGAAGGGGAAGAGAAATGGTGCCCAGTAGAATTTTGTTCCCAGAGAAATCTACTGCTGATCCCTGTTGCTCCAAGACAGGTTCTGAGATTAAGTTAAGTGAATATATTTCCTTCACATACACCCCAGGCTCGTTTCTGCTTCTGTAACATTTCTCAGGCTGAGTTATTTAGTGTGCTGACTCTTGAAGGGTGGGAGCTTAGTTTCCTGTAGCTGTCCTGCTCTCCCAGAATTAAGCTCGCTGATTTTTAAAGCTTCCAGAGTTAGGCCATGCTGGTTTTCAAAGCCAGACATAATGGGGACTGGTCTTGCCAATTGTATCCCCAGTGTCAGGAGTTCCTTGTCTGGCATCTGATACTCTTGCTTCTCTGTGCTGGTAGTATCCCTCCTGTTTGTGGCTAGTCATGCCAGGGCTTTGGTTTCCATGCATGTCTCCACTGCTCCTACCCTTTCCAGTGCAGCCTTTCTCAATGAATGACTTTGGAAAGTCTGCTCTGCTAGTCTTCAGGTCATTTTCACTGGTAGTCACATAGATGTAACTGTTGTCTCAGTGTGTCCGTGGGCCAGGCTGGGCTCAGGATCCTGCTACTCCACCTTCCCAAAGCTCACAGAAATTAAGTATTTTGAACTTAATGAAAATAACAACTTAATATATTAAAATGTAATCATGAATATTAACAACTAAATGCTGTTAATCTGTCAGTTTTCCTCCAAATTGATCTATAAATAAATTGTCCAGAATGGTAGCCATTAGCCACGTAATCACATAATGCTATTGAATACTGGATATCTGGCTAGTCTACATTAAGATATGCTGTAAGTACAAACACACCCCAGATTTTGATGACCTAGTGCCAAAAATGAATGTAAAGTTTCACATCAATACTTTCATATTGATAACATTTTGCAAGGAAAATACTTTTGTATATTGAGTTAAATAAACATAATTTCTTGGGTTTAATTTTTTACCTTTTTAGTGTAGCTAACAGAAAAATTTAAATTATGTATGTTCCTCATATATTTTGGCTTGAATTGTACTATGGTCTGAATATTTGTGTTCTCCTCCTTTCCCTGCTGACCGACCCCCAATTCCTATGCCCAAGGTGATGGCATTAGGACGTGAGGCCTCTGGGAGATGATTAAAGCTGAGCCCTCATGAATGGGATTAGCGCCCTTATAAAACCCACCTGTGAAAGCTCTCTCACACCTTCTGCCATGTGAAATTAGGTGGGATACTACTGCTCATAAACTGGATGGAGGACCCCGCCAAACACAGAAACTGACCATGCAGGCACCCTGATCTTGAACTTCCAGCCTCCAGAGCGGTGAGAAACATATTTCTGTTCTTTACAAGCCATTCAGTCTGTGGGATTTTGTTATTGCAGCCTGAACAGGCTAAGACACATTATATCCCATTGGTCTGCATTGATCTATAGCCTAGTTTATAATGATTTATAAAATTATATTGAAATACAAAACATTGGCCCCCACCATATATCCTGTTAGTTTTCAACAACACGTGAAAGTAACCAATGAGGAAAGGATAGTATTTTCAACAAATGGTGTTGGAACAACTGGATAGAAAAATGAACTGTGGGGGCGCCTGGGTGGCGCAGTCGGTTAAGCGTCCGACTTCAGCCAGGTCACGATCTCGCGGTCCGTGAGTTCGAGCCCCACGTCAGGCTCTGGACTGATGGCTCGGAGCCTGGAGCCTGTTTCCGATTCTGTGTCTCCCTCTCTCTCTGCCCCTCCCCCGTTCATGCTCTGTCTCTCTCTGTCCCAAAAATAAATAAACGTTGAAAAAAAAATTAAAAAAAAAAAAAGAAAAATGAACTGTGATCCTTGTCCCTAAATGTGGTACATAACAATTAATTTTAAATGGAACATAGAACTAAACATAAACTCTAAAATTATAAAGCTTCTGGAAGAAAACAGAAGAGAATATTTGCAACCTTAAGGTTGGTGAAAATTTTTTAGGATGAAAATACAAAGCATAAAAAACCCCCAAAAATGGATATTATGAAAATTTTAAATTTCTACTCAACAATAGACAATTAAAAAACAAAATACCACACTGAGAGAAAATATTTGTAAGAATTATATTTAAAGACCAGATCCAGATATACAAAAAAATCTTAAAATTCAATAATAAGAACAGAAGCAATCTGGTTAAAATTAGGCAAAGATTTTAACAGAATTTTCACAAAAGAAATAGATGGCAAAAGAAGAATTAAAAAGCTACCCTTAGTCATTAGTGAAAAGCAAATTAAAACAACAATGAGATATCAACGCAAACTCCATAGCATAGGTAAAATATTTTAAAACTGATAATACACAGTATAACACAAAGCAAGAATATGGAGTAAGGATTTTCATACATTATTAGTTCAGGTGTAGAGTGGTACAGTCACTGTGGGAAACTGTTGGGTAGTTTCTTATAAAGTTAAACATCTATGTATCAACTGACCCAACACTTTTACTCTTGGATATTCACCCAACAGCAATGAAAAGAGTTGTTTATGAAATTCTATAGATTTATCCATAATAACCCTAAGTCAGAACAGAGCACTGTCCATAAATGGGTACATAGATTATGCTAGCTATATAATAGAATACTACTTAGCAATAAAAAAGGGGTAAACTTCTGATAACATTCAGCAACCTGGATTAATATCAAAAACATTGTTCTGAGGGAAAGACTTTAAAAATAAAAGACTATGCACCTTTTGATTCATTTATATGAAACTCTAAAAAAGGCAAATTTTATCTCTAGTGACAGAAAGAACACTGGTAGCCTGGGGTCAGAGGGCAAAGGAGGAACTTGTAAAGGAGGAATACAGGGAATCTTTTGGAATTTCTGAAATCTTCTATATCTTGATTGTGGTGGTTACATGGGCATATGTATTTGTGAAAACTCATACATTTATTGTGTGTCAATTTCACTTCAATAAATTTGGGGACTTTTTTATTGATGAGAATGAAAGAGATTATTGAAGTGGGATTACAAGACCAACATTTTTATGTAATGCTCTTATTATAATTTTTATTTAAAGAGAAACTCTTACCAATGTGATTCCCTTTTGCTCCATTGTGTTCTTCTCCATAAAAATATCTGTCCTCACTCTGTGGTTTTTTTCTCTTATCCAATATAGCATCATTGTTAAGAGAGAGTCAAGTTTTGAGGATGCAAAAAATTCAGAAACCATTTGAACACAACTTCATAAACTCAAGAAATTGATGGCTAAATAGCCATTTGTAGTATAATTTTGTTTAAAAAAATGAAGAATATTTCTCCAGAATTCCAAGCTCCTGATGCAAAGTTGTTTTTGCAGATATTCTGAGAAATAATTTCCTGGCAGCCAAGTGCTGTAACCCACATATTAGACAGAACACAGCTGTAAAAGAATGAAAATTCTGTCTATAAGACAAATTATTGTACCTATTGTCTTTTTTTCTTCTACAAGGGAAAATAAAGTTACAGAACCCCAAGTCATAAATTCATGGATCATAGCTTGTGAGTTTTGTAACATTTTATCAACTATAAAAGAAGCCTAGTGAAGGTAAACACAACTCGGATTTTTTTTTGTTGTTGTTACTCTTTTATGCTATCCTCAAACTATTATTCGTTAGTAGCCAAACAAACCTATTCATGCTAACTGGAGGTGAGAAAGTTCAACTTGCTTATCAAGAGAGGAATATTTCATTGCTAATGTTTTCTACAGTGACGCAAACTGATAAGCTTTAAATGAGGAAATCCACTCATGCTAGGAATATGATAGAAGAAATTATCTCTAGGCTTAACCTTTCTTGGGGTAGGCATAAAGAACAAAATTTTCAAAATACATTTTTTTTTTTTTTGGTATCAGACTAGTGGTTTACATTTCCACACATTTAGAAAATAAAGAATAGTCCAAAAAAGTATTCAAACTGTGTTGATGTATTTAAAAAGAAATTGTGTCCCTGTCTTTTTTTTATTTTTTAGTTATTTATTTTTTTTGGTTCTAAGTTTACTACTCTGACACATCTAACCTGAACCATATGCACAGCTTTGTCCCCAAGTCACCATGTGTCTTTTGGGAAGTGACTGAATTTCTCTTTGTCTTATATATATGTCTGACAAGATGAAAGAATTAAATGAGACAGTAGATAAAGGTTTTCTTAAAAGCATGTAGATTTTTAAAATCAAGGTCAGATAGTTTCTGATTACATATTCATGCTTGTGAAGGTCCTGTGTATTATAAATGATTCCAACACAAGGTTCATCTCACTATCTTCACCCTGAATGAATAAACTTAACCTTTTTTTCTTCTAGAGTCTCCCTTTCAACACAGCATTGAAGGATGCTTGTCTTTACAGTACAAATCATTCTTCCTTCTCCTTTATAGGCTCCACTACCTGTTCACCTAGCAAAATGGCTGATTGGCTACTAACTATATACTTACATTCTTATGACAACTTATGTACTTCCTCCTCTTTCTTTTTTTTTTTTTTAATTTTTTTTCAACGTTTATTTATTTTTGGGACAGAGAGAGACAGAGCATGAACGGGGGAGGGGCAGAGAGAGAGGGAGACACAGAATCGGAAACAGGCTCCAGGCTCCGAGCCATCAGCCCGTCAGCCCAGAGCCTGACGCGGGGCTCGAACTCATGGACCGCGAGATAGTGACCTAGCTGAAGTCAGACGCTTAACTGACTGCGCCACCCAGGCGCCCCATACTTCCTCCTCTTTCTGAAGTTTTAGTTTCAATTGAAATGTTTAGCAATAGGTACAAAAGCAAAATGGTGACTTTATTCTAACATTGATAGGACAATTATTTATTATTTATGCAGAAGGACAATGGAATTTGGTCCCTACCTCATACCATACCCAAAAGTCAATTACCTAAGCAATAAAGATATAAATGTGAGGAATAGACCATAAACATTTTAAAGGAAATACAGTTACAACATCAGGAGAGGAAAACAAGACATAAAAAGCAACATATATGAGACAAAGGTTTAGGAGAAAAACATAAACTCAGGATAGGGAAGAATTTTTTGGACACACAAAAACAATAGTTAGAAAACAAGGGAGTGCTAAATTCAGCTACATCAAAATTAAGAATTTCTGTTCAAAATACATGCAAATAAAAGATATGACAACTGCCACAAATATAGACATAAATGGAACAGAATTCCATTTTTCAGGTACAGAAAAAAGTCATAAATAAAAAAGACAAAAAAAGCTGAGTAGAAAAGTGGGTGAAAAAATAAAAAGAAGCATTTCACAGAAGCATTTTAATAGAAGAGAAAAAATGAATAGCTCATAAACATAAGAGACTCATAATAATTATTAGTTGTCAGGAAAATGTAAATTAGAAACACAATTTCCTATCATTTGACATCTACATTGGCATAAATTTACAAACGTGACAATATCCTGTACTGGCCACAATACACATGATCAAGGAATCTGAGACACTTGTTGGGACCATAAATTGGCACCATCACTTTAAGAAAACAATTTAGTGTCATCCTGTAAAGGTAAGTAATCACATTACCTACAATTCAGCAATTGCACTCCTGGGTATAGAGCATCTCTCTTACACATGTGAAAGAGATATGTACAACAACAGCAGTATAATTAATAACCAAAAGCCTGAAAAGCTAAATCCTATCAACAGGAGAATGAACAGTTATGTATTAGTGGAATCACTTAATGTGATCTTATAAAACAGTGAAATGAATGAACCATACCTACTTCTGTGTGGAATAATCTTAGATACTGAGACGTAAAAGCAAGTCCCGTAAGACATACACAAAGCAGTACTATTTTTTTATGTTTTAAGTTTTTATTTATTTATTTTGAGTATTTATTTATTTTATTTATTTTTATTTTATTTATTTATTTATTATTTATTTTGAATAATAATATATATTATTTTTTTAAGTTTCTATTTATTTATTTATTTATTTATGGCAATCCCATATTGCCCTTCCCCTGCTCGTGCTCTCTCTCTCTCAAAACTAAACAAATATTAAAACAGTCAGTTGAGTGTCTGACTTATTTATGTATTTATTTAATAAATACAAATAATTTATTTACTTGTACTGTATTTAATTAATTAATTAATTAACTAATTTATTTTATTTATTTTATTTATTTATATTGAGAAAATTTATTTATTTATTTTTCACATCTAGCACAGACCCTGATGTGGGGCTTGAACACAGAAACCCTGAGATCACTACCTGAGCCAAAATCAAGAGTCAGATGATTAACTGACTGAGCCACCCAGGTGTCCCAAATCATTACTCTTTTTGTAAAGTTCAAAAACACAATGCATTGCTTAAGTATGCATTCATATGTGATTATAAAAGAAGCAAGTAATTGATAAAATTCAGGTTAGTGTCTACTTCTTGGAGGGAAGGATGGGGTTAGGAGAGGGAGGGAGACCACAAATGGTTTCAAAGGTATTTACAATGTTCTAATTCTTTAGTTGATGTGATTTCATTGTTTATTTGATTACTTAACATTTATCAAAGAGTTGAAAACTAAAAGTTTAAAGATAAAGGTGTATTATGGGCTGAATTGTGTCCTTCTCCCCAAATTTGTATGTTGGAGCCCTAACCCCAAGTACTTCAGAATGTGATTGTTTTGGGGGCACCTGGGTAGCTCAGTGGGTTAAGCGCCTGACTTCAACTCAGGTCATGACCTTGCAGTTCGTGAGTTTGAGCCCCACATTGGGCTCTGTGCTGACAGCTCAGAGCCTGGAGCCTGCTTCAGATTCTGTGTCTCCCTCTCTCCCTGCCCTTACCCTGCTCGTGTGCTCTCTCTCTCTCAAAAATAAGTAAACATTAAAAAAAATTTAGGAATGTGATTGTATTCAGAGGCAAGGTCTTTACAGAGGTAATTAAGTCAAAATAAAGTCATTAGGTAGGAACCTAACTCAATATGACTTGTGTTCTCATCAGAAGAGGAGATTAGGACTCAGGTGTGCACAGAAGGAAGAAAATGTGAAGACACAGGGAGAAGACAGTCATTTAAAAGCTAAGGAGGGAGGCTTCAGAAGATACCAACTGTGCCAACACCTTGGTCTCAGACTTCTGGCCCCCAAAACTGTGGGAAAATACATTTCTCTTGTTTAAGTCCCCCAGTCTGGTACTTATTTTGGCAGCCCCTGCACACTAATGATATGTACTTTATAAAATAGGATGAGTTACATTTATTACTTAATTTTTTTCTGTTATTTGTGAGCTTAATTCACTTCTGTTAACCGGGAATTTAGCCATCATTGTGATGTGTTTTTGTTAGGAAGTATATTCCAGCTTTAAAACCAATGATACATAAGTTAATATTTTGATTATAATCCATTTTTATACACAGGGTTCTGATTTTCTCAGTGTTCTGTTGATGGGCCGTGATGGAAGTTCTTTAGTCACCTTGTTACTGAACCTTAATTTTTTTTAAGTGCCTAATTCCTTTTAAGAATGGTGATATGTGGTTCTTTCATAAATTAGAGCCTGACGAGTACAAGTGGTTTATTTGGGAGTGAGAGTGGAGAGCCAGAAAAAAACCAGAAAGTCAGCAAAGGGTGTGTTAGGGAACTAGTTAGTCTTGTATCCAGGGGCGCTCCAGCTGGTGACCCATTGAGAAATCATAGCCTTACAACTATCTCTTGATATATAGGAGGCTAGGGCATATCCATCAACTCTAGTCCTCCACTAGTTGAAGTGAACTCTCCAGCAATCCCATATTGCCCTTCCCCTGCTCGCGCTCTCTCTCTCTCAAAACTAAACAAACATTAAAACAGTCAGTTGAGTGTCTGACTTCGGCTCATGTCACGATCTCATGGTTTGTGAATTTGAGCCCCACAGTCCGGCTCTGTGCTGATAGCTCAGAGCCTAGAGCCTGCTATTGCTTCTGTGTCTCCCTCTCTCTCTGCCCCTCCCCTGCTTCTCTCTCTCTCTCAAAAATAAACAGATGTTTAAAAAAATTTATAACAAATCACTAAGGAAAGTGCCTGTAGACCTGCTATAGACATCATGTAAGTAAAATATCAGAAAAAATACATAAGGCCAAAATTTACTGGATAAGAAATTGCCTATACTTTTTACTGATAACATCAAATTATAATTCATATTATTTTAACTAATCTCTCTTTTCCATTTTACATAAATGGAAAATTTTACATTTTACATAAATAATTTTTCTTTATGCTGGCAAATATTAACGCCAGTAACACCTATATGGGCAAAACCAGTGAGTTAATTAATGAATCTGATTCCCTGAAATAGCACAAAACTTGAGAAAGAGGCACATGCTTATGATTTGCACATAAAATTTATTTTACTGCAAGCTTATTATTTGCACATAAAATTTATTTTACTGCAAGGAAAGTGACTCCTTAGTTAAAAAATCTGAACCGATGCTGAAAAACTGCATAGAATCACCATTATTAATATGTGAAAATTTCTTTCCATGCAGAACATAATCCTTGAGCAATGCAGGGACATATATTATCACTTCTGAATCAAAGTTTTCTTGTGTTCCCTCAGGAGTCTTCCCTTTGCTCTTAGTTTCTCTCCCTCAGTGCCCTCTGCTTCTTTCGTGAGACTAAACCCTTCCATCAGGGACCAGTCCAAGTCTGCTTCCTCTAAGTCGCTGCTCTGACTCCTTTCCTGACAATAATAGCCTCTACCCTTAAACCTTATCTTTCTTCTTTAGATCTCAAGATTCTTAAGCCTCCATTATAGCTCTTTATGGTGTTTTCTCATCCACTAACTTATAAATCCTTAAATGCAGAATTCACATGTGATTTGTCTTTGAGTTCCTATTGCATCTAAGTCAAGCAATTTGCATATGGTAGTTCTAAAAATATTTATTGGCTCAATGAGTTAAATGATTGTTTCCTGGTAATGTGCCATAAGTTACTTGTTGCTCCTTGCTTCTGTATCCCAAAAAGCTACTCTGATCCTTACATGTAGAAGTCTAGTTCTCCCATTAATCTCACCCATTGTGTAATGTATGGTTTTTCACTTTAATTCACAAATAGGTTACTGTTAACTACTTACAATCTAGGCTTAAGTTGTCTAGTGACAGTATACATTCAGGAATCCAGTTGGGCTAATGACAGTATTAATAAATGATAGGGGGTAGAATCTCCAAATGAAACACTTGTCTTGAATTTCTTTAAAAATAGAAAGCTTATAAATTAGTTTGTGAGCTCACATAATAGTTCCTTATTTATTCCAAAAATCTTTAGGATATCTTCATCCATGGAAATTATTCAAAAATTAGTTGTGTCCTTGCTACCTAGGTTTTCTGAAAATGGTTTGTAAATATTACAGGAAATTGGGAGAAAAAGAAATTCGCTTAATTCAGCCAGTTGGCAAAGCTAAACCATTCCTTTCCTCCCTTTCTCTTTTTCTTCGCTGGAATAGCATTCTGAGAAGGAAGTATCTCTCTGTAATCAAGGAGACTGGAATGAAACCTCCTTTAGAAGAATTTACAATTTCCTCATTTCAGTCACCGCGGATCCACACTGTGTACGTTTACATTCTAAAAATAGTGGTTATGAACTAATTCAGTAAAGAGCTGGTTTCTGCAAGATATTCTCAATTCTCTTACGCTAATATCACAACCCGATCTACTCAATCTGTGAGGAACTTTTTCCAAGAATATTTCATGGGCAAAACAGAATTCACTAAGTTTGCCACTGGTTTCTAATCTATTACCATCAACTTAATTACAGTCTCTGGGAAGAACATTGGGAAAGTTCTTAGGAGCGTTTAGACACTTTGTTGGGGAGCACCTAATATTAAATTCAGAAAACATTGCCAATTTGTTAACTTTTCCAAACACCTCAAGAGATGGATTCTGTTATCTTACTAAGAAAAACAGTATTTCTACAGGGTCATCATCCTTCTAAGAAGGTGAACTTCAAATGCCTTTGGTGATATTTTATGCTCTATACCTGTGCTATCCAATACAGTAATTATGAACCACCTGTGGCTGTTCAGCACTGGCAATAAGGCTGGTTCACACTAAGATAAACTTAAATGTAAAATACAAGTCAGATGTTGAAGATGAAATATTAAAAATGTAAAAATCTCAATAATTTTATATTGGTTATATGTATTAATAATATTTTAGGTATTTAAAATATTATTTCACTTCTTTTTCCTTTTTATAAAAACAGTTTTTAGAAAATTTTAAACTATATACATGGCTTTTTAATTTTATTCACCTTATATCTCTATTGGACAGCATTGTTTTATACTCTTAACCAGCTTTGCTCAAATAAGAAACATTTTGGGGGGGGTTATCTGGGTGGCTCGGGCAGTTAAGCATCCGTTTCTTGATTTCAGCTCAGGTCATGATCTCATGGTTCATGAGTCCTGCACTGACAGTGTGGAGTCTGCTTGGGATTCTCCCTCTCCTTCCTTCTCTGATCCTCCCCCACGCTCGCTGTCTCTCAAAATAAATAAATAAACTGGGGCGCCTGGGTGGCTCAGCTGGTTAAGCATCCGACTTTGGCTCAGGTCATGATCTTGCAGTTTGTGAGTTTGAGCCCCACGTCGGGCTCTGTGCTGACAGCTCAGAGCCTGGAGCCTGCTTTGGATTCTGTCTCCCTCTCTCTGTGCCCCTCCTCCACTCAATGTTACCAATGTATATTAAGTCAAAAATTTTAAGAAAATAATGGATAATAACTGATCTTTCAAAGATGGACCGGTATTTTAGAGGTAATAGTTTGACAAGTGATCTTTCCTTCATCAATAGTTGTGTTCAGATATAATGACAGTTTTGTGACTAAGTCTGGTATGATACTCAGGTGCCAAACTTATGCCTGGTTGTGTGGTATGAGATATTTATTAATGTTAAGTGCTGATCAGTAAATATGGAGAACCAAGTTCAGTGTGTCAGCTCCCATTTAATGACTAATAATCACTCAAATGTTAATACTCTCGTGTCAGGATATCAATAAAATAAGTGCAGAATTAAGAAAAGAATAATTTAAAGATCTTAAAATGAAGTACTACTAAGAACCAGAATCAAGTTACTAAATTAGAGTGACTTTCTTACCCTATCATTTAATCCACAGATTGTTTTTTGGCCACTGGGATAGACAGCAAACATTACAGGTGTAAGGGGAGTTTTCTTATAACTTTTTTTTTTAATCTGGATTTTTGCAAATTCTTTACCTGCTTTGTTTTTGAGAGAGAAAACTATTTTGCGGCTTCAAGTCATGAAAAGTGCAAAAGCAATGACACGGTAATAGGAAGGAGATACTTTTGGAGGTGTCTATTAACATATAAAAGTATGTTGCACACTTGTCAAATTTTCAAGTTTTTGTAGACAGTGCCAGTTTGCTATCATTTCCACTAGAAATGATTCAGAATCAGATATGTACTTAGCATTCAGAACCTCAGTGTTATTTAAACCAGACGAAGAGAGACATGAGTAGTGGCTGAGTAGTGTGGCTTTCCTCACAAGGTCTTTGTTGCTAAGGAAACCACTTCCTTCTAATCCTTGTGTTCAGCCTGTCCATCCTCCTATCTGGCATCATTGCCTCTCAAGAAGGGCAACATCACAGTGTGGAATAAGAACAGGAAACAAAAAGGACAAAAACCAGAACATTAACCTGCTATACACAAATATTTCTCAGAAAATCTGCATAGTAGTGACTTCTGGGAAATGAAAAGCAGAACCAGTCCCCTAAAAATGACACACGTACATGTGCTAGCAGCTGCAAGTTACCGCATTCACACATACAAGTATGCAAAAACACCAATTTTCAAGTCACACTTGTGATTACAGAAGGGAATGTAATGTGTGAGGCCTGGACAGGACAGGACTTGGCAGATCAGAATCTCAGGGCTTGCTGGGTCAGCGTGGAGCCCTGTGATCCTTCTGAAAGGCAGAAGTCACTGGCAGGCAATGTGATCAGTGAGGTAACTTTGTGGGAATGCATTCGAAGGACCAGTACAAAGACTGAGACCTCTTAGGTCCTGGAGTGAGGCTGAGGTATGAAACAGTGAGCCAAATAAAATAATGAATAAATGAAAATAAAGCTGGCATGTGCTGTTAAAAGAACCATAGGCAAAAGTAACTGTTCTCACAAACCCACTCTTGGCTTTCTCCTGGACATCTTAGCAAACCACTCAAAGACCCAAACTGACTTGCAAACAAACACAAAGAAAAAACCCAAACTCTAAAGAGTGATAATACACAGCAACTGATTTGAATAAAGTCCAAAGCACAGTTCTGTCATCTGTGCTTCCAGAAGATATAAGATAATCAGTTCCTCTGATGTTTGTTTGTTTTACTGTTTCTAGTAATTATTGCATCTGTTCTATGAACATTTGTTAAATTGAGTGTACCTGTATGGCAGAGGGTAAGCAATGTCCACCAAATTCTGTAGTCAGTTGGTGACATAAAAAGCTGCAGCCATAGTAACTAATTACATAATTAAATCAGATTTTAAAAAGCTGCCAAAAAACAAACTTTTAAAATAACCTTTCACCAAAAGTTATTCATCATGAACCGGATGTACTAGTGGGTGCAGCTTGGTATAAGACCATGTTCAACACAAAAGGCCCCGAATAGCCAAAGTAATTTTGTAGAAGAAGACCAAAGCAGGAGGCATCACAGTCCCAGACTTTAGCCTCTACTACAAAGCTGTCATCATCAAGACAGCATGGTATTGGCACAAAAACAGACACAGAGACCAATGGAATAGAATAGAAACCCCAGAACTAGACCCACAAACGTATGGCCAACTAATCTTTGACAAAGCAGGAAAGAATATCCAACGGAAAAAAGACAGTCTCTTTAACAAATGGTGCTGGGAGAACTGAACAGCAACATGCAGAAGGATGAAACTAGACCACTTTCTCACACCATTCACAAAAATAAACTCAAAATGGATAAAGGACCTGAATGTGAGACAGGAAACCATCAAAACCCTAGAGGAGAAAGCAGGAAAAGACCTCTCTGACCTCAGCCGCAGCAATTTCTTACTTGACACATCCCCAAAGGCAAGGGAATTAAAAGCAAAAATGAACTATTGGGACCTCATGAAGATAAAATCTTCTGCACAGCAAAGGAAACAATCAACAAAACTAAAAGGCAACCAACGGAATGGGAAAAGAGATTTGCAAATGACATATCGGACAAAGGGCTAGTATCCAAAATCTATAAAGAGCTCACCAAACTCCACACCCGAAAAACAAATAATCCAATGAAGAAATGGGCAGAAAACATGAATAGACACTTCTCTAAAGAAGACATCCGGATGGCCAACAGGCACATGAAAACATGCTCAACGTCGCTCCTTATCAGGGAAATACAAATCAAAACCACACTCAGATATCACCTCACGCCAGTCCGAGTGGCCAAAATGAACAAATCAGGAGACTATAGATGCTGGAGAGGATGTGGAGAAACGGGAACCCTCTTGCACTGTTGGTGGGAATGCAAACTGGGGCAGCCGCTCTGGAAAACAGTGTGGAGGTTCCTCAAAAAATTAAAAATAGACCTACCCTATGACCCATCAATAGCACTGCTAGGAATTTACCCAAGGGATACAGGAGTACTGATGCATAGGGGCACTTGTACCCCAATGTTTATAGCAGCACTCTCAACAATAGCCAAATTGTGGAAAAAGCCTAAATGTCCATCAACTGATGAATGGATAAAGAAATTGTGGTTTATATACACAATGGAATACTGCATGGCAATGAGAAAGAATGAAATATGGCCCTTTGTAGCAACGTGGATGGAACTGGAGAGTGTGATGCTAAGTGAAATAAGCAATACAGAGAAAGACAGATACCATATGTTTTCACTCTTATGTGGATCCTGAGAAACTTAACAGGACCCCATGGGGGAGGGGAAGGAAAAAAAAAAAGAGGTTAGAGTGGGAGAGAGCCAAAGCATAAGAGACTCTTAAAAACTGAGAACAAACTGAGGGAGGGAGGGGAGGGTGGGTGATGGGCATTGAGGAGGGCACCTTTTGGGATGAGCACTGGGTGTTGTATGGAAACCAATTTGACAATAAATTTCATATATTAAAAAAAAAGGACCATGTTCAAAGACTATATTCATTTTCTTTCCTTTTTCTTTCATAAACCTGGCACTTCACCTTATACTGCATTCACTGCCTTGTAATATATATTCTTGTATCTTCTCAAATGATAGCTGGTTCCCTAACACTTCTCTACAGAGCACCTTTGAGGACCTCCTCAGATAACCATACCAATTTAAGGCTTGTTCTTCTAGGCTCCCAAGAGTGACATTCTGTGCAACCCCACAATATAATTACCAAAACACACTGAACATGTAATAGCAATTTTTTTAAACGTTTGTTTATTTTTGAGAGAGAGACTGAGACAGAGAGACTGAGAGAGGGAGACACAGAGTCTGAAGCAGGCTCCAGCATCTGAGCTGCCCGTATAGAGCCTGACATGGGACTTGAACTCATGAACTGCTAGATCATGACCTGACCTGAAGTCGGACCCTTAACTGACTGAGTTACCTGGGTGCCCCAACATGTAATAGCAATTTATTGAATATTTGAAAACAGAAGCAAGTGGTCTTAAAATCTCTTTCCAATCAGTTTATCCATCAGTTTCTTGACTGCTTCTACAGGCAGTCTCACAAACATATGCCTTCAAATTTTTCTTCTGTAGACATATCCAAATTGTCTTCTGGAACTCCCTTTTTACATGTTTATATCATCAGCTTTGAAAATCTTAGCTATATCTGAGATCTGTATGAGAGAACTTCAAATTCATTTTCAACGAAGTATAGAGAGGAAAATAGTAATTTGCTATTGAGCACACTAATTTTGATTCCTTTTTTTTTCCTAGATAAAGACTATATTCCCATAGGGACCCAGTATTAATAGAGGATTCCTTTCCTGACAATTTGAGAAATTAGTTGCAGATGTTATAAATACTTAATCTCCATGCAATGTAGGAGTTACTTGCTTATTCATGCCCAGTAGAGAGAGAGAGAGAGGAGGTAGGTAACATTCAAAACTGTCTAATTGTGAGCTCTTTCTGTTCTCCAAAATGTAGTTTTAGCATCACAGCACCAAAGACAAAGCCATACATGGGAAAAATTACATTCTCACAAATTGTCTGCTTTTATTTTACTCCATAATCTGATGTAAGGCTACAGCCCTTTGTGATGTTGTCTCCCTTCTACCCATGTTTCTGATATGAGTATAATGTTATCATTTTATGCTTAGGCATGAAGCACAAATATAATTTATTAACAGTTCTTCTACCATCATGAGGCATCCACTCTGTGTTTGACCAGTGAGCCATTTCTGAGCTGCAAATGTCTGATTTGGATGATGGTCGGTTCGATTAGCTGAAATGTTAGTCACTGATGCATAGAAACAACCGAGCTATTTGAAGAGGCTGAATAGATGGTGAAATAATTTTTAATATTTTAATAATCTCCAATGGAACAAAAATTTGTAGGAAATTTTTACCCTTTGTTTCACATCTCCTGCTCAGCCCCAACCCGTCAGTGAAAGTACATTTGGGTATGTCCCATGTAGTTTCTGCTCCCTGCTCTCTGAGAGACAGAGGTCAAAATCCACTCAGGCAAGTCTTGAGGAAAACAGTGATAGCCAAAGACAAACTACCTTTCACAGGAAGCTGCATGTGTTGGGGGTGGTGAAGTGTCTGCTGGGCTCCAAGTGGGAAAGCCTAGCAGGATGTAACATGGATTCAGGGAGCATAAGAGGCTAGAAGAGAGACAGGGTGTGTGAGAAGATTGGAACTCTTGTTTGGAGGATTGTTGAAATGCTACACCAGTGTAAGACTAGTCCCTTTGGGTCTCAGTTTTGTAATCATAACCCATACTAGTCAACTATAATATTCAGGTCATACATTTCTTTTGATGAAATTCCCAAACCTAATGCTTCCTCTGGAGGTGGGGGAAAAGGCTACAGAAAATCACAAAACAAGACCCATACTAACAAATCCATAACTTGGAAGAATATGGTAGCATCATGTTCATGTGTGACAACCAAGTGTGGCTTATCTCTTGGTAGTTGGCCTCCTGCTTATTGTATATAAAATTTTCCTTGCACACCCAAGAGCCTGGGCCGCAGCCAAGTCTCCCTAACAGGGCAGCTTCCTCCAGCCTCTCCGTGCCTTTTACACTTTTCTTTCTCACCAAGTAGCCCAGAGCCACATTTTAATAAGTGACCTTCAACAAGCTGAATAATTTCTTCAGTACATGGGTACATTCAAAAGCCTTGGAGGATTTAGCTGTAATAAGTAGTCCTAGCAAATATACGGTCTTATGAAGCCTTTGAAGTCTCTAAAAACTTCCCTTAAATAGCCTCAATTGAAGGTTCAGGCTAGATGATTTACAGAGCCCCTTGCAAAGTAAAAATCCTATGATTTGGGATCAGCAGAACCAGCTGGATATTACAGCTTAGTGCAGTTAATATGGCTCTCCTAGCTCTAAGAATATTTTTGGATCCAAACCATGGCGCTTGAATTGTTCAGCTATTAACTATTAATTAATGCCCTGTCTTCCATGGGCTAACAATGAAACCAAACAACGTAGAGATTTGTATTCTCATTCCCCTACCTTAAATAATGATCTGATAAAAAATTTTCCATTAAATGCAATTAGAAAACATTGTACATAAATAAACATTTTTTAAAAGGTTAAAAAATGGGGGGCACCTGGGTAGTTCAGTCGGTTAAGCATCCACCTTCAGCTCAGGTCGTAATCTCACGGTCCGTGAATTCAAGCCCCATGTCAAGCTCTGTGCTGACAGCTCCCTTTCTCTCTGCCCCTCCCCTACTCTCTCTCTCTCTCTCAAAAATAAGTAAACATTAAAAAATTATATATATAAAAAAAAAACAGTGTGCAATACTGCAAGGCCAAAGATATTTTTCATGACTCTGGATTAATTGTTACTTAGCTGACTCAGGGTTTGTATTTATCCTTCAATGAACTATTACATTAAAACTCATACCTTCATCACCTGTTTCTATAATGTATAAAAATGTTTGAAAAAAATGTAGCAACATGTTCTTAATATTTCATTTTTCAGTTGGAGTTGTAAAATACCAATTTTTTTTTTTTTGGTTAAGTAATGAGTCAAATTTCTAATCATGTGCACTGAATATCTTTTTTTGAAATCCTTAACAACTTTTTATACTAATTACTGTTTATCAGAATAGTAATTGCTTTCTTAATCATGTATGGCATCTAAAGCATGATTTTTGGAGAAATAAAATTTTATTTTATTTTTATTATTTTTAAAAATTTTTTAACATTTATTTATTTTTGAGACAGAGCATGAATGGGGGAGGGTCAGAGAGAGAGGGAGACACAGAATCTGAAACAGGCTCCAGGCTCTGAGCTGTCAGCACAGGGCCCAATGTGGGGCTCGAACTCACCGACTGCGAGATCATGACCTGAGCCAAAGTTGGATACTTAACTGACCGAGCCACCCAGGTGCCCCTATTTTTGGAGAAATAAAATTTTAAAGAACTACAACAAACACACACATAAAGAATGATTATTAATAGATAACATAGAAATTAACTGAAAATTAACCTGTTAAAATCATTTTGATTAATAACCAGTTCCTGAATGGCAAAACTGACTGTTCAATTGATAAAATTTACCAAAAATTTGTTTCAAGAAATATTCTTAGAGTATAGCCAATGAATTTTTTGAGTGTATCTACTGAACCTAATCTTTTATTTTCCCCTAACATTATTGGTGGGCTTAAAATACATCAGGCTTATTTTAAGTACTTTACATAAATTAATTTACTGTTCACAACAATCCTATTATTATCCCCATTTATAGAGAAGAAAACAGAGGCACTGTTATGCTGGGAAACTTGCTCAAGGTCACACAGCCAATAAGATGTAAAGTCAGGCTTAATATTGCCATACTTCCTCATAAAATGACATTCACGGAAATTAAGAAGTTTAAGAATGTGTTCAGTATATCAAAAAATAAGGAGACTAGGGGTAAGGAGTTAAAATGGTGGAGTAGTAGGAGGACCCTATGCTTGCCTCATCCCTCAAACACAGCTACATAAATATCAAATCATTCTGAACACCCAAGAAATTTATCTGAGGACTGACAGAACAAACAGCACAACTAGAGAGAGAGAAGAGACCAGATCGTGGAAAGTAGGAGGTGTGGAGAGGTGATTTGGGGGAGAAAAGGATTGCAGGTGCTGAGGAGGGGAGGGAGCCGTGATCATGGAAAGGAGAGAGAGAGGGAGAAAGCAGCCCACAGGGGACTGCACAAGGAAAACACCTCCCTAAACCCATTGACTGGGAAAATGAGAGGGGCTGACTATCATGAGATTTTAGAACCAGTGGAACTCAAAGACTGGAATTTTAGAAGTCTGTGCTGTGGCTGGTATTGAGCCCAGCAGGCCCTGCAGTGCTCCTGTGAAGGAGGGCAGAGGCCCTGGAACAGACAGTGCAATCTGAAGATTCCTTCTGAGATGCTGGGAGAGATGGCTCCCCTTCTGAGTGCATCTGGGAGAGGTGGCATTGCCTCTCAGGGAACAAAAGAGCTGGCAGGGGCCATTGCACTCCCCCACCCCTTAAGCATAGGGGCAGAGACACCTGCTGAGGGCAGCTAACCTGGATGCTGGCTTTTGCTGCACTTTAAACTCCACATTCCTTCATGTTGGTGTGGCTGCCCGTCTGGGACAAACTGGCACCAGCCATAGCATTGTGAGACTCTTCCCCAGAGAATCAGTGCAGGTCTATGCCATACTGGGCCCTTAGAGTTTGGAGTTTTGAAACTCAGTGGCATGCCTGAGATAAAACACAGTGGACTGCAGCTGCCAGGTGGACAGATGGTCCAGACACAGTCAAGGTGAAGGCAGTGATCTAAGGATGCCTTGGACACACCAGGGGAGATTTTTCATTCTTCCGTGAGAGCTTCCCAGAGAATGGTGGGGATGAACTCCCCTCTCCAGACAGTAGGAAGAGGGCCAGAGCCATTTTTCTCCCCTGCCCATCAGCATGAACTGACTTCAGTGAGCAACACAATGCCAACAGTGGAGGCCTGAGCTAACCTGAGCTAACCCTGCCCCCTTGTGCTCTGCAGGTGCTTCTTTATTAGGGCAATGTGCCTGAGAACCAGAGCAGTGGGTCTTTCCTCAGAAGACCAGCACCCCACCCCCACCCCCATGCACACAACAAGTCTACTGGCTATAGAATGCTTCAAAGCTACAGCTCTATTGGAAATAGGGTCAGGCCTTTTTTAACAAAGAGACTAGGGCACAACTAGTTAAACTCACCACACTCTGGAAAAGGTCCAAATATTTCTGACTGCAGGAAAGGAGAAACTCTGCAGAGGACTGACATTAGGAAAGAGCAGCCAAAACACAGGAGCAGAGTGCACACAGCATACACCAGAAACTTCCTGAAGCACCAGGTCCTGAACAGTATATGACCTTTTCTTAATAAAGTCATTACTCTAAGGAGCAAGAAACATAACAAGCTTTCTTAACACACAGAAGACAGAGACCTACACAAAATGCCAAGATGCAGGAATTCATCCAAAAAAAAAGAAGAAAGGGTCATAGACAGGGATCTAATTGAACACATATAATTAATATGACTGATCCAGAATTTAAAACAACAATCCTAAGGATACTACGGCTTGAGAAAAGCATAGAAAACACCAACGAGTCCCTTACCACAGAGATAAAAGACCTAAAAAGTAGTCAGGTTGAAATAAAAATGCTATAACCAAGATGTGAAACCAAGTGGATGTAATGCTGACAAGAATTGAAGAAGCAGAGGAAAGAGTTAAGTGATATAGAAGAAAAAATAAGCTGAAAAGAAGAGGTAGAGAAAAATGTTGGATCATGAATGTACACTTAGAGAACTGAGTGACTCCATAAAGCATAATAACATTCATATTATAGGAGTCCCAGAAGAAGAAGGGAAGGAAAAGGGGGCAGAAGGTTTATTTGAGCAAATTATAGCTGAAAACTTACCTAACCTGGAGAAGGAAACACATCTAAATTCAGGAGGCACAGAGAACTCCCATCAAAATCAACAAAAGCAGGCCAATACAAGGGATAGAGTAAAATTTTCAAAATATAGAGATAAGGAAAAAATTCTAAAAGCAGCAGGGGAAAAAATCCCTAATTTATAAAGAAAGACAAATAAGGTTAGCAGCAGATCTCTCTACAGAAACTAGGCAGGCCGGAAGCGAGTGGCACCATATATTCAACATGCTGAATGGGAAAAATGTGCGGCCAAGAATATTCTATCCAGCAAGGTTATCATTCAGAATAGAAGGAGAGATAAAGAGTTTCCTAGACAAACAAAAACCAAAGGAGTTTGTGACCACTAAACTAGCCCTGAGGAGGAATATTAAATGTGAATCTTTCAGAGAGAAAGAAAGGCCAAAAGCGACAAAGACTAGAAAGGAACAGAGAAAATCTCTGGAAACAAGAACTTAACAAGTAATACAATGGCACTAAATAACTATTTATCAATAATCACTCTGGATGTAAATGGACTAATGCTCCAATCAAAGGAATCAGGTATCAGAATGGATAAAAAAACAACAAAACAAGACCTGTCTACATGCTACCTACAAGAGACTCATTTTAGACCTAAAAACATCTGCAGATTGAAAGTGAGGGGACAGAAAACCACTTATCATGCTGATGGATGTCAACAGAAAGCTGGAGTAGCCATACTAATATCAGACAAACTAGATTTTAAACCAAAGACCATAATAAGAGATGAAAAAGGGCACTATATCATCATAAAAGGGTCTAACAACAAGAAGATCTAACAATTATAAATATTTATGCCACCAACTTGGAAGCACCCAAATAGAGAAAACAAAACACACATATAGGAACTCATTTATAACAATACAATAACAGTATGGGGACTTTAATACCCCACTTACAACCATGGACAGATGATCCAAGCAGAAAATCAACAGGGAAACACTAGGTTTGAATGACAGAGTGGACCAGATGTACTTAACAGATACTTTGAGAACATTTCATCCCAAAGCATCAGAATACACAATCTTTTCCAACACACATGGGACATTTTCCAGAATAGATCACATACTGGGTCACAAATCAGGCCTCAAAAAGTACAAAGAGATTGAGATCATACCATGCATATTGTTAGACTACAATGCTACTAAACTTAATGTCAACCACAAGTAAAAACTTGGAAAGACAACAAATACATAGAAGTTAAAGAAGACTCTACAAAAGAATGAATGGATCAACCAGGATATTAAAGAAAAAATAAAAAAATACATGGAAACAAATGAAAATATAAACATTATGGTTCAAAACCTTTGGGATGCAGAAAAAGTGACCGTAAGAGGGAAATATATAGAAATACAGGCATATCTCAAGAAGTCAGAAAAATCTCAAATACACAACCTAACCTTACATTTAAAGGAGCTAGAAAAAGAACAACAAATGAAACCTAAAGCCAGCAGAAAGAAGGAAATAATAAAGATGAGAGCAGAAACAAACAAATAAAAAAATAGTAGAACAGATCAATGAAACTAGAAGCTGGTTCTTTGAAAGAAATGGTAAAATTGATAAACCCCTAGCCAGAGTTATCAAAAAGAGAAAGGACCCCCAATAAATAAAATCACAAATGAGAGAGGAAAGATCTCAATCAACACCACAGAAATACAATGATAAGAAAATATGATAAAAAATTATATGCCAACAAAGTGGGAAATCTGGAAGAAATGGATGAATTGCTATAAATATATAAACTACTAAAATTGAAACAAAAAGAAATAGAAAATTTAAAAAGACTGGCAACCAGCAAAGAAATTGAATCATTAATCAAAAATCTCCCAACAAACAAAAGTCCAGAGCCAGATGGCTTCCCAGGGAATTCTACCCAACATTTAAAGAAGGGCTAATACCTATTCCTCAGAAATTGTTCCAAAGAAAAAGAAAACTTGCAAACTCATTGTATAAGGCCAGCATTACCTTGATTCCAAAACCAAAGACACCACTAAAAAGAAGAATTAGAGGCCAATATCTCTGATAAACATGGATGCAAATATTCTCAACAAGATACTAGCAAGTTGAATCCAACAGATTAAAAGAATCATTGAGGGAGCCTGTGTGGCTCAGTTGGTTAAGCATCCAACTCTTGACTTCAGCTCAGGTCATGATCTCACAGCCATAGGATCTAGTAGCCCCATGTTAGGCTCAGCACTGATAGCCTGGAGCCTGTTTACAATTCTCTCTTTCCTCTCTCTCTCTGCACCCCCCTGCCACTAGCATTCTCTCTTTTTTTCTCTCTCTCTGAAATATATATATATATATATATATATATATATATATATATATGAATGATTCATCATGATCAAGTGGGGTTTATTCCAGGGATGCATGGGTGGCTCATTATTTGCAAATCAGTCAATGTGATACACCACATTGACAAAAGAAAGGATGAGAACTATATAACCCTCCCGATAGATACAGAAAAAACATTTGACAAAGTACGTCATCTGTTCTTGATAAAAACCCTCAAGAAAGTAGGGACAGAAGGAACATACATCAACATCATAAAGACCATATATAAAAGACCCACAACTAATAACATCCTCAAAGGGGGAAAAACTGAGAGCTTTTCTTCTATGGTCAGGAACACAACAGGGATATCCACTCTCACCACTGTCTTTGTTTGTTTGACCACTGTTATTTAACATAGTACTGGAAGTCCTAGCCTCAAAAGAAATAGAAGACATCCAAATTGACAAGGAAGAAGGCAAAGTTTCACTATTTGTAGACATAATGATAATCTATGTAGAGAACCTGAAAGACTCCACCAAAAAATTTCCAGAACTGATACACAAATTCAGTAAAGTCACAGGATACAAAATCAACATACAATAATCTGTTGCATTTCTTTACACCAAAAATCAAGCAACAAAAAGAGAAATCAAGGAATTGATCCCATTTACAATGCAACAAAAACCACAAGATACCTAGAAATAAATAAAACTTTCCAAACTCACCACAGTATTTGAGCCAAGGTAATGTTTTTCCTGGGAAGCACCTAGTCAGTGACTGAGCACAGTGGATGTCCTAGGGCCTGCCCACTTCTGCATCATGAGGATTCTTTGAAGAGGCAATCTTTAATCTGGGGCTTACCATTGATTTGGTCAGGACTTTCTCATACTTGTATCACAGTTTAAGTCTCTCACTGCCCAATCTTGCCTCTTTCCTGTCAGGTGTCAGGTCAAACATGCCCATGACCAATCATTTTTTCACTCCTTTATCTTTGATAGGCACTATCAACCCTCTGTGTTTCTGATCAATAAACTTTTTGCACTTCCGACTCCAAATCAGCATTAGACTCTCAGAGAACCCAAAGTGACATCTTAGATAACTCACATATTTATATCTCCTTGAAGTTTCACACCTGTAATTATATACATCTATTTAAAGTAACCTCCTGGATGTCTCAAAGAGAACTTAAATGGAACTTGGACAGATTGAACTCATAATCTCCTCCTAATTTTTTTTCCATTCTGTTTAGTGAACAGGCCTAGCATCCATTTGGTTGGGCAAGTCAGAAAACTGGGAGCCATCCTCAACACTTATTCTTGGCAATCCTGCATATCCAGGTCATCAGCAAGTCATGCTGGTCTTACCTCCTATATATGCTGCTTTTTCTGTTTTCTCTCTAGCTCCAATACCAATGGCCTTGGTCTAAAATACCATCATCTCTTGATTTATTTTATGCTAGTCTCCAAAAACTGCATCCACTATCATCACCAACCAATCTCCCATTCTCCATACTACAGCCATGATTGTTTTTCTAAACACACATCTGATCATGTCACCATCTGGTTTAAAATCCTCTTGTTGGGGCGCCTGGGTGGCGCAGTCGGTTAAGCGTCCGACTTCAGCCAGGTCACGATCTCGCGGTCCGTGAGTTCGAGCCCCGCGTCGGGCTCTGGGCTGATGGCTCAGAGCCTGGAGCCTGTTTCCAATTCTGTGTCTCCCTCTCTCTCTGCCCCTCCCCCGTTCATGCTCTGTCTCTCTCTGTCCCAAAAATAAATAAACGTTGAAAAAAAAAATTTAAAATCCTCTTCTTGTTTCCAGGGTGTCTGGGTGGCTTAGTTGGTTAAACATCTGACTGTTGATCTCAGCTCAGGTCATGATCTCATGGTTCATGAGATCAAGCCCCACGTCATTCTCTGGGCTGACAGCATGGAGCCTGCTTGGGATTCTCTCCCTCCCCCTCTCTCTTTCTCTGTCTCTCTGCCCCTCCCCTGCTTGTGCTCTGTCTCAAAATAAATAAATAAACATTAAAAAAAATCCTCCTGTTGTTCCCAGTTATTCCTACAATAAAAACAAAAGTCTTTAATACAGAAAGTTCCTGTGTTCAAGCTCCAACCTCATTTCCCTTTCCTATGCCATATTGCAACTGCATGATGGCAGGGACAGTGCCCATTTTATTTATCATTTTATCTCAGAGTCTACTTGAACAACTGGCACACATCAGGTGCTCAATATATAGTTGTGTAATACATAATTAAATGATTGAGTAAATGAGTGCATCATTTGATTGAATCTATTCACAATCCACTGGACACATTTTGTGTTTTTTTATTGTTGTACTTAATCTCAGGGACGCCTATCTAAATCTTCTCCATCCTTTAATTTTCAGCTCAAATATAAATTCCATCAAGAAGTTTTCCTGGACTTACTAGTTGAAAATAGTTATATACTCTATTATAAAATCCTATATTCTTAAAAAACTACACTTAATATGTAATCATTTGATTAAATATCGTTAATATAACTAATATATCCAATTAAACTCCACATCCCTCAAGACAAGTGTTGAATTTATGCCTTTAAGTATTCTGCACATCAACCTACATACACATGTGTGTGTAAGTGTATATTCTTGACTTGATTGAATGATTTGATTGACTGATCTGGCAACATCTGGATGATTTGTCTTGCTACTAGAGCAACGGTGGTGATATTAGAAAGAGTGGATGAGGCTAATAAAAATGTGATGGCCCAGTAAAAATGTTGGTTAGGCAATATATCTCTTGACTCTAACTTGAAGTATCAAGAATAGGAGACTCGTTTGGCCTATAAATTTTTGTTGGTTTTCTAAACTCAAATGTCATAAAATCTACTTCATAGCTACAAAATGTGCATTGGCTGTGTGTTTGTAAGAATTGCCTAAGCTTGACAATGGAGAAATTTTCCAAAGGAATAAAATGTTTACTGTTGAAGACCAAAAAGTTGATTTTAGGTGCTAGAGAGGCAGGCTGTTTAAAAATCTTGAACTGATTTGAATACATATTGATGTACATTAGAAAAAATAAACTCTCACATCAAAACTATGACTGTTATGGGGCGCCTCAGTTAAGCATCCAACTTCGGCTCAGGTCATGATCTCACTGCCCGTGAGTTTGAGCCCGAGGTCGGGCTCTGTGCTAACACCTCAGAGCCTGGAGCCTGTTTCAGATTCTGTCTCTGTCTCTCTGCCCCTCCCCTGCTTGCTTTCCATCTCTGTCTCCCTCTCTCTCTCTCAAATATAAAATAAAACATTAAAAAAAAAGACTGTCATAGCTAATATTGCTTTGGGTAGGATTGAAAAACAAGCATTTCAGTTTTGAAAGGTAATTGTAAATAAAAATATTAAAATCATTTGTGATATCAGATATGGCCAAAACCATGACTGAAGCTTCACAAACATTATTTTAGAGAACTGAAATGTTATTCTAACTCATTATTGAAACCTAGATTCTTAGCACTATTCAATCAGTAATTAAGTTTAATAGCTTTCATTCATCAGATATTTATGGAGCACTGTGTATAAGTAAAGCACTGAGCTCAAAACTAGAGAAATAAAATTATTAATAACATGTCTTTGCTCAACAAGCTCACAACCTCAAGGGGAAGACACCATGGGAAAAAAAAAATAAACCTAGTGTGAATGCCCTAACAGAAGGACATTTACTGAAGGGTTAGTTGTGGAGGGGGAAGAAAGGTAAGAATAATGAGCTCTGCCTGGTGAAGGGGGTATCACATAAAAAAGAGGGGTTAATACAGGAGCTTCATTTGGGAGGCCAGGTAGAAGTTCACCAGGCAGACAAGTGAAATCACATAATTTCAGGTAAAGGCAACAATCTTTGTCAAACCAGAGAGGTATCTACAAGAGGTATTCCCAAAGGGCTGGAGCCTGCATTGCAGTATGGTAGGGGACTGGAAACTATGGTAAGAGTCAAGTACAGGCCTACTACCCATGCCAAAGAGTTTTTGCTATACCTTAAAGATGTTAGAGGACCACTATTTGAGATACGCACATGATCAGATTTCTATTTTTAAAAATACTATAAATGCTAGAGGATTTTTTGTATTCTCATGAATTTTAATGCAAAAAGTTTGAAAAGTACTTTTTCTAGCATAGATTCTCTTATTTTTTTTTTCCAAAACACCCAAAAGTGAGATTTGAAGAAGAGACAAAAACTGAGGTGAGATGAGGAGAAACTTAAACTATTAGGGGGAAAAAGTCATCCACATTCATGAGTTCCAATCTCCTGTCCTGAGGGTCCTGCCTGTTTCTTTTTTTTTTTTTTTATTTATATATGAAATTTATTGTCAAATTGGTTTCCATACAACACCCAGTGCTCATCCCAAAAGGTGCCCTCCTCAATACCCATCACCCACCCTCTCCTCCCTCCCACCCCCCATCAACCCTCAGTTTGCTCTCAGTTCTCAACAGTCTCTTAAGCTTTGGCTCTCTCCCACTCTAACCTCTTTTTTTTTTTTTTCTTCCCCTCCCCCATGGGTTTCTGTTAAGTTTCTCAGGATCCACATAAGAGTGAAACCATATGGTATCTGTCTTTCTCTGTATGGCTTATTTCACTTAGCATCACACTCTCCAGTTCCATCCACGTTGCTACAAAAGGCCATATTTCATTTTTTCTCATTGCCACGTAGTATTCCATAGTGTATATAAACCACAATTTCTTTATCCATTCATCAGTGGATGGACATTTAGGCTCTTTCCATAATTTGGCTATTGTTGAGAGTGCTGCTATGAACATTGGGGTACAAGTGCCCCTATGCATCAGTACTCCTGTGTCCCTTGGATAAATTCCTAGCAGTGCTATTGCTGGGTCATAGGGTAGGTCTATTTTTAATTTTCTGAGGAACCTCCACACTGCTTTCCAGAGCGGCTGCACCAATTTGCATTCCCACCAACAGTGCAAGAGGGTTCCCGTTTCTCCACATC
>NW_024412377.1:89733066-89768453 GCF_014898765.1 Herpailurus yagouaroundi
CCAACAGTGCAAGAGGGTTCCCGTTTCTCCACATCCTCTCCAGCATCTAGAGTCTCCTGATTTGTTCATTTTGGCCACTCTGACTGGCGTGAGGTGATATCTGAGTGTGGTTTTGATTTGTATTTCCCTGATAAGGAGCGACGCTGAACATCTTTTCATGTGCCTGTTGGCCATCCGGATGTCTTCTTTAGAGAAGTGTCTATTCATGTTTTCTGCCCATTTCTTCACTGGGTTATTTGCTTTTCAGGTGTGGAGTTTGGCGAGCTCTTTATAGATTTTGGAGACTAGCCCTTTGTCCGATATGTCATTTGCAACTATCTTTTCCCATTCCGTTGGTTGCCTTTTAGTTTTGTTGGTTGTTTCCTTGGCTGTGCAGAAGCTTTTTATCTTCATAAGGTCCCAGTAATTCATTTTTGCTTTTAATTCCCTTGCCTTTGGGGATGTGTCGAGTAAGAGATTGCTACGGCTGAGGTCAGAGAGGTCTTTTCCTGCTTTCTCCTCTAGGGTTTTGATGGTTTCCTGTCTCACATTCAGGTCCTTTATCCATTTTGAGTTTATTTTTGTGAATGGTGTGAGAAAGTGGTCTAGTTTCAACCTTCTGCATGTTGCTGTCCAGTTCTCCCAGCACCATTTGTTAAAGAGACTGTCTGTTTTCCATTGGATGTTCTTTCCTGCTTTGTCAAAGATGAGTTGGCCATACGCTTGTGGGTCTAGTTCTGGAGTTTCTATTCTATTCCATTGGTCTATGTGTCTGCTTTTGTGCCAATACCATGCTGTCTTGATGATGACAGCTTTGTAGTAGAGGCTAAAGTCTGGGATTGTGATGCCTCCTGCTTTGGTCTTCTTCTTCAAAATTACTTTGGCTATTCGGGGCTTTTTGTGGTTCCATATGAATTTTAGTATTGCTTGTTCTAGTTTCGAGAAGAATGCTGGTGCAATTTTGATTGGGATTGCATTGAATGTGTAGATAGCTTTGGGTAGTATTGACATTTTGACAATATTTATTCTTCCAATCCATGAGCAGGGAATGTCTTTCCATTTCTTTAAATCTTCTTCAATTACCTTCATAAGCTTTCTATACTTTTCAGCATACAGATCCTTTACATCTTTGGTTAGATTTATTCCTAGGTATTTTATGCTTCTTGGTGCAATTGTGAATGGGATCAGTTTCCTTATTTGTCTTTCTGTTGTTTCATTGTTAGTGTATAAGAATGCAACTGATTTCTGTACATTGATTTTGTATCCTGCAACTTTGCTGAATTCATGTATCAGTTCTAGCAGACTTTTGGTGGAGTCTGTCGGATTTTCCATGTATAATATCATGTCATCTGCAACAAGCGAAAGCTTGACTTCATCTTTGCCAATTTGGATGCCTTTGATTTCCTTTTGTTGTCTGATTGCTGATGCTAGAACTTCCAGCACTATGTTAAACAACAGCGGTGAGAGTGGGCATCCCTGTCGTGTTCCTGATCTCAGGGAAAAAGCTCTCAGTTTTTCCCCGTTGAGGATGATGTTAGCTGTGGGCTTTTCATAAATGGCTTTTATGATCTTTAAGTATGTTCCTTCTATCCCGACTTTCTCAAGGGTTTTTATTAAGAAAGGGTGCTGGATTTTGTCAAAGGCCTTTTCTGCATCAATTGACAGGATCATATGGTTTTTCTCTTTTTTTTTTGTTAATGTGATGTATCACGTTGATTGATTTGCGAATGTAGAACCAGCCCTGCATCCCAGGAATGAATCCCACTTGATCATGGTGAATAATTCTTTTTATATGCCGTTGAATTCGATTTGCTAGTATCTTATTGAGAATTTTGGCATCCATATTCATCAGGGATTGGCCTGTAGTTCTCTTTATTGACTGGGTCTCTGTCTGGTTTAGGAATCAAAGTAATACTGGCTTCATAGAATGAGTCTGGAAGTTTTCCTTCCCTTTCTATTTCTTGGAATAGCTTGAGAAGGATAGGTATTATCTCTGCTTGAAACGTCTGGTAGAACTCCCCTGGGAAGCCATCTGGTCCTGGACTCTTATTTGTTGGGAGATTTTTGATAACCGATTCAATTTCTTCGCTGGTGATGGGTCTGTTCAAGCTTTCTATTTCCTCCTGATTGAGTTTTGGAAGAGTGTGGGTGTTCAGGAAATTGTCCATTTCTTCCAGGTTGTCCAATTTGTTGGCATATAATTTTTCATAGTATTCCCTGATAATTGTTTGTATCTCTGAGGGATTGGTTGTAATAATTCCATTTTCATTCATGATTTTATCTATTTGGGTCATCTCCCTTTTCTTTTTGAGAAGCCTGGCTAGAGGTTTGTCAATTTTGTTTATTTTTTCAAAAAACCAACTCTTGGTTTCGTTGATCTGCTCTACAGTTTTTTTAGATTCTATATTGTTTATTTCTGCTCTGACCTTTATTATTTCTCTTCTTCTGCTGGGTTTAGGCTGCCTTTGCTGTTCTGCTTCTATTTCCTTTAGGTGTGCTGTTAGATTTTGTATTTGGGATTTTTCTTGTTTCTGGAGATAGGCCTGGATTGCAATGTATTTTCCTCTCAGGACTGCCTTCGCTGCGTCCCAAAGCGTTTGGATTGTTGTATTTTCATTTTCGTTTGTTTCCATATATTTTTTAATTTCTTCTCGAATTGCCTGGTTGACCCACTCATTCGTTAGTAGGGTGTTCTTTAACCTCCATGCTTTTGGAGGTTTTCCAGACTTTTTCCTGTGGTTGATTTCAAGCTTCATAGCATTGTGGTCTGAAAGTATGCATGGTATGATTTCAATTCTTGTAAACTTATGAAGGGCTGTTTTGTGACCCAGTATATGATCTATCTTGGAGAATGTTCCATGTGCACTCGAGAAGAAAGTATATTCTGTTGCTTTGGGATGCAGAGTTCTAAATAGATCTGTCACGTCCATCTGATCCAATGTCTCATTCAGGGCCCTTGTTTCTTTATTGACCGTGTGTCTAGATGATCTATCCATTTCTGTAAGTGGGGTGTTAAAGTCCCCTGCAATTACCACATTCTTATCAATAAGGTTGCTTGTGTTTATGAGTAATTGCTTTATATATTTGGGCGCTCCGGTATTCGGCGCATAGACATTTATAATTGATAGCTCTTCCTGATGGATAGACCCTGTCACTATTATATAATGTCCTTCTTCATCTCTTGTTACAGCCTTTAATTTAGAGTCTAGTTTGTCTGATATAAGTATGGCTACTCCAGCTTTCTTTTGGCTTCCAGTAGCATGATAAATAGTTCTCCATCCCCTCACTCTCAATCTAAAGGTGTCCTCAGGTCTAAAATGAGTCTCTTGTAGACAGCAAATAGATGGGTCTTGTTTTTTTATCCATTCTGATACCCTATGTCTTTTGGTTGGTGCATTTAATCCATTTACATTCAGTGTTATTATAGAAAGATATGGGTTTAGAGTCATTGTGATGTCTGTATGTTTTATGCTTGTAGTGATGTCTCTGGTACTTTGTCTCACAGGGTCCCCCTTAGGATCTCTTGTAGGGCTGGTTTAGTGGTGACAAATTCCTTCAGTTTTTGTTTGTTTGGGAAGACCTTTATCTCTCCTTCTATTCTAAATGACAGGCTTGCTGGATAAAGGATTCTCGGCTGCATATTTTTTCTGTCTAGCACACTGAAAATCTCGTGCCAACTCTTTCTGGCCTGCCAAGTTTCAAAAGAGAGATCAGTCACGAGTCTTATAGGTCTCCCTTTATATGTGAGGGCACGTTTACCCCTTGCTGCTTTCAGAATTTTCTCTTTATCCTTGTATTTTGCCAGTTTCACTATGATATGTCGTGCAGAAGATCGATTCAAGTTATGTCTGAAGGGAGTTCTCTGTGCCTCTTGGATTTCAATGCCTTTTTCCTTCCCCACTTCAGGGAAGTTCTCAGCTATTATTTCTTCAAGTACCCCTTCAGCACCTTTCCCTCTCTCTTCCTCCTCTGGGATACCAATTATGCATATATTATTTCTTTTTAGTGTATCACTTAGTTCTCTAATTTTCCCCTCATACTCCTGGATTTTTTTATCTCTCTTTTTCTCAGCTTCCTCTTTTTCCATAACTTTATCTTCTAGTTCACCTATTCTCTCCTCTGCCTCTTCAATCCGAGCTGTGGTGGTTTCCATTTTGTTATGCATTTCATTTAAAGCGTTTTTCAGCTCCTCGTGACTGTTCCTTAGTCCCTTGATCTCTGTAGCAAGAGATTCTCTGCTGTCAGCTATACTGTTTTCAAGCCCAGCGATTAATTTTATGACTATTATTCTAAATTCACTTTCTGTTATATTATTTAAATCCTTTTTGATCAGCTCATTAGCTGTTGTTATTTCCTGGAGATTCTTCTGAGGGGAATTCTTCCGCTTGGTCATTTTGGATAGTCCCTGGCGTGGTGAGGGTCCTGCCTGTTTCTTAAGGAAAGTAGTTCCACTCCTACCTAGTCATTCAATATTCTTCTTTCATCTAAGAATTTCCAGAAGTATCATTGTATTAGCAATCACAAAAAGGGTACATTTTTATTATAAAAAGCTTCAAGTGATCACAGCTAAAATCACAAACAATGGGACAAGTAACATTGTTTTTATATTTAAAAAAATTTAATGTTTGTTTATTTTTGAGAGAGAGAGAGACAGAATGTGGGGGTGGGGGGGAGGAGCAGAGAGAGAGGGAAACACAGAGTCCAAAGCAGGCTCCAGGCTCTGAGCTGTCAGCACAGAGCTGGACGTGGGGCTCGAACACCACGAAACGTGAGATCATGATCTGAGCTGAAGTCAGACGCTTAACCAACTGAGCCACCCAGGCACCCTGGGACAAGTGACATTGTTTGCCCTCAGATAGTCTTCCTGCCAAAAATGCTTAACCTAATCTAATCATGAAGACTCATCATACAAGTTCAAGTTGAAGGACAAACCAAATTTCAGGAAGGTCAGTGACAGACTGGAGAACTGTTGTAGATTAACAGAGAAAAAAGAAGCAAGGCAAATTAATATAATGTGAAAACTTTGACTGGATCTTGATTTAAAAAGAAAAAAAATGGGATCTAATTGGGATAAGTGGAGAATTTTGAATATGGACTATATGTTAAATAATGAATTATCATTGTTAAATATCCTGAATGTGATCATTACATTGGGTGCCTGGGTGGCTCAGTTGGTTAAGCATCTGACCCTTGATTTCAGCTCAGGTCAACAGTTTGTGAGATGGAGCCCTGCATCAGGCTCTGCACTGACATCGCACAGGGGGTTCTCTCTCTCCCTCTCTCTCTCCCCCTCCTCCAACTCGAGCTCGCCTTCTCCCTCACTCTCAAAATAAATAAATACACTTAAAAAAAAAAGGACAAAGAAAAAAATGTTCTTGTTCTTCAAGTTATATGCAGAAATATTTGGAAGCAAAATTTCATAATTTCAAAATAAGTTACTCATGTTTCAAGAATAAAAAATATTAATACTTACATAAAGAGAGAGCACAAACAAAGTTGTAAGGGTATATGGATCTTGATTTACTATTCTAGTGGATATTCTGTAAGCCTGACAGTTTTTCAAAATAACATGTTAGAAAAGAATTGATGTCTGCGTCGCACCCTCAAGATTTCTGATTTCATTGGTTGGAGGTGGAGCCTAAACATGGAGGCTTTTTGAAGCTCCCAGATAATGCTTAACTTGAAAACCACTGCAACTGTTCAAAATTGTTATCATTTTACAATTATGGGGTGGGGGTGGGCAGATATCAAAAGTCCTTGAGGCTAGCAGTTCTTGAGCTTGGACTATATGCCATACACTTTTTAAGTGCTTACTATGTATTAATTGACTACTTTGATGAATTTCACAGGGAGTAGGCTTGGATTGATATTTGATTTTAGTTTGTTATTATTTTTACAAGATGTGTCTGTGAGAGATTTACTTTCTAACAGAAACCCAAATCATTCCATCCCATAAATAAGATCAAACCATTTAAAAGAGCATCTGCTTGGAATATGTAAACTACCAGGCCAGAGAGTTAAAATTTGAGTTTATGTGAAAAACGTTCAAATTAATAGGTGGTCATGATATATATCAGTGAAAGGGCAAGAGTTTTTCCACATAAAAACATATTAATGCAACAAAATCAATGATAAAATATGTACACAGTTAACTGAAACACTGAAAGAAGAGAAATATAAATTTCTAAAATAAATAGCTTAGTAAAAAATCAAACTTTATATCTGACTTTCATCCAGAATAAAAGAGTTAAGGTGAAGTTTCCAAGTTATTATTTTATGTTACATTTTATTAAAAGGTTAAATTGGAGACCTAATATCAACGGAACTTTGTGTCTCCCTGGCCAAATATAAATTTAGCTTTCATTTGGTGCTGATTTCAGGGATTTGTATCCCTTACAAGGGGAAAAATAGACATAATCTGGAGTTATAATTATACTTTTTTATTTTTTGCCCTGGCTAGGCAATGTGCATTTGCCTAGTCAATGTTCTTGGTCTTTCCATGTTTTTGCATGGCAAAAATTAAATAAACGGTAATATTTCTACAAAAGGAAAGTTCACAAAAAAAACCCAGAAAATACTCTTCAATATAGTAGATTCAGTCTCTGATTCATTGCTGTCTCAAACAATGTATTACTTTTTTGTTATTACAGTAATTACATTGTAATATATCATTAAACAGAATTTTATCCTTTAACAAGATACAAGTAATTGGTTCCACCCCTTTCCTCCATTTGTGGTAAGAGTTCTAGTTACACAGCTTAAATTCAGCATGTTTAGAGCTTATCTTACACAGTTGTCCCTTGAACAACATGGGTTTGAACTATGCATGTCCAATTATACTTGAAATATTTTCTATAAGTACAGTACTATAAATATATTTTATCTTCCTTGTGATTTTCCTAATAACATTTTTATTTATTTCTATCTTACTTAATGGTAAGAATACATATACAAATATGTGATAATTGACTATGTATGTTATTGGTAAGGTTTCCAGTCAACAGTAGACTATCAGTAGTTAAGTTTTGCAGTCAAAAGTTCTACGTGGATTTTCCACCACACGGAGGGTCAGCACTCCTAACCCCCATATTGTTCAAGGGCCAACTGTACTGATAAGCACACAATGAATCTTTATCTTTCAATGTTCCTAAAAAACAAATTTTATTTATTACTTCAGATATTATTCCCATACGTACATTAGCCAAAACAACTCACTTCTTCAGTTTTTAATTAGAAGAAATGAAATCTCCTGCTCCTTGTCTCTTCACTGCCATCTGCCCCCCTACAACCACAAAATGATGCATTATTTAAGAGCAATAATGTCCATGTTTTGAATTGGTCATATACAGCTACGGAAGCAGCCATATGAATTTGACATACGAATTTGTTATTTACTTACACTTAGTAGTTTTAGGAGACAACATTGGAAATGAGTAAATGAAAAAAATTAATACTAGGAAGAGTTTTGGATAATGGTGGCCTTGAAAATTATAGGGAGGGAAATTTCTCCCTTATGGGTTTAGTCCTTCTTGTCCCTGAACACTATTTGCTCTGGAGTGTGTGTGTCTGTGTGTGTGTGTGTGTGTGTGTGTGTGTGTGTGTGTGTGTGTGTATGTGTGTGTATCTGTTTCTGTGTATGATTCAACAACTCACTGAGCATTAAGAATAAAGTGCCCACCTACAACTCATACCATTTGGAATACTTTTAGAGGATAAGCTTGGAAAGGTTACACTCACTCTAGACCTGAGAACTGGAATGTGCATGATGGATCTGAACTGTCCTTGAGCCTGCATGGGATTATTCTAATTCACAATTAGAATAGACTTCTGTGAGGTCTAGTAAATAGATTCTGGAGTGAAACGAACCTGTGGATGAGGTATAGAGTTTCTAACACTAGTTGGTGAGATTGCAAAGGAAAAACTCTTAGAAATATGAGGATAAAATGAGGTTGGGAACTGAAATGTGGAAATCCTTGGGTGCTTCCCTGTTGGACAATGAGCAAGCCATATCTAACACACTCACTTACAATTCTTTCTCCATTATTTTTAGTTTTCTTCAACACTTTAATAAATTCAGATATAACTTAACTGTTTGTAGTGGTCATGAGGTAGAAGTAAGAAACAGAGCCAATGAGACATATTGAGGCTGCACCACTTTTATCAAGAATATCTTCTGAGGGGATTTTGGCAAGGACCACCATTTTCTGAAGGGACCTTAAGTGTATGAACAGGATTAAAAAAAAAGTCTTTCATCTGTTTTTTCTAATGTATGCCATTGCCTGCCATCCTGCCATGTCTCTTCTTTCTGTATACATTAGATGTTGTTGAAAATAAAGTTTTTAAAACTGATTTTTTTTCATCAAAAATGAGAGGGGAAAAAAAAGAACTGGAAAGGAATAGTGTAGAACGTTGACTTCAGTTCCCAGAAGTCATTAAACTTGTCCCCTGACCTCTGCAGATGAACATGGAATATCATAAAGTCCTTGTTAGGACCTTGTACATTTTACTAGTGAAAGTATAATCCCAGAGAAGCCAAGGTCTCAAGTCATTTCAAGAAGCATATGAAATGGTTTTCATTTGGGAAATTCATTTAGGAAAAAATATATACGTTGATGTGAGTACAAACATATGTTAAACACATAGATTGACCCAAACCCATGATTCGTAAATAAGAGCCTGCTCATTTTTTGTCAGTTCCAGAACTCTCACTGTACCCCACTTGGCTGTACCACGCATAGCTGTATAAAGTTGGCTTGCACACCTAAGAGATCATAATGAACCTGTAAGTTCCCTAGGATCTTATGGAATGTCACAAAGCCCTGCTGGGACCCTGAGGGCAGGCTCTGACAGCATCACTTCTTTGAAAATGTGCAGCAGAGTTCTGCTTATCGGTAACTAACCATAGAAGGGTACTAATACTTTCTGCTTTGTTCCAAATGAAAAAAGGACATGGGGGCATCACATCTGACATGCAGCAGGATCTTCCTGCTGGCAGACCTGAGAAGCTGGGATATTTAGGTAGTTAAAAGGTGACTGGCAGGAGGATCCATTGTGTTCACTGCATTGACATGCTTAACAGAATGTTGGGTAACAGTAAAATTCTGAATGCAAGATATAGATTTCTTGTCATATATCATGTTTAATAGATGTATTTAATATTCACTATTGAATATTAAAACTATATTCCCGTGAAGCAATAGAGGTATCAAGAAAGAAAAATGACATGTTATCTTTTTTGACATACAGAATAGTGGGAAAAATTTCAGAATAAATACTAACTTAATCATGACAGGTGTGCCTGGGGAAAGCACATGATAGTTACCATAAGCACTAGAGCATCAGATGAGGAGTCCAGAAAGCCTAGTTCTGTTCATGGCTGAGAGATCAGATATATTAACTTGGACAACCTTAAGTCACTCTCCTTAGTTTCCTCACCTGTCAAAGGCAGCAGCTAATTATATGTGTATATTAATTTGAGGAGCAAATAAGATAATGGGCATGATCACAGCAAACTTTTATAAAAATCCAAGTTATTATAATGGTTTAATGAGGTAAGGCCTCTATTATAGGCAAACACTGTCCATTAAGCATAAAATTATTTTAATTAGCAACTACAGATCAGCTAAGCTATCCATATAAAAGTAGATAATACAAATATTAATATGTATATTTAAACAGGAGTGAGAGAAACATTGAAACAGTATTAAGATGGGGCACATGAATGGCTCAGTGAGTTAAGTGTCTGACTTCGGCTCAGGTCATGATCTCACGGTTCATGGGTTTGAGTCCTGCATCAGGCTCTGTGCTGACAGCTCAGAGCCTGGAGCCTGCTTCAGATTCTGTGTCTTCTTCTCTCCCTGCCCCTCCCCCACTCATGCTCTGTCTCTCTCTGTCTCTAAAAATAAATATATGTTAAAAATTAAAAAAAAAAAGAGACAGTATTAAGAGTAGTTTCAGGCCCTACATCACTTCTCATCCCATTGACACAGATAAGTTATATCAAGCCCTTAGAAAATTATTGATATTTTAAAAGAAATGTATCAATGAACATCAAATTCTTAGTCATGCAATGTTTTTAAAGAAGAACTAGTATAAAGAATAAAATCTTAGAAACTTAAAAAATTAGAATTGATGCATTAGGTACATTAAAATAGTGCACTGTAGGATATGCCTAAATTTACATATTCCCAGTTCAGGAGGGCCCCACACTTTGGTGTGCCTTTCCTAAAGCCTCCTCTGGTCCCTGGTACTGGACAGAGTTGGTGGTGCCATTTGTTGTTCTCTAAATCCAAATCATGAACTACAATGGTTCCGGTCACCTCTTCTCCACTTTGGGGAACGCTCCAATCCTCTTCCCAGGGTGTAAAATCAACCAAATATTCATAGAAGCTCTGGGATTCATGCTGATGGGGTTTTTCTGCACCCCAGAGTTAGTCCCGGTTCCAGGAGGGCAGCCTGTTGAGTGGATAACTCCTGCTAGTCAAAACAGCATTTCTTTTTGCAGGATCTGATGACATTGGGTTGCCATAAAGGCACCTACATAGCAGATGTCACTTAACTCTCTCATCAGATGTAAGTTCAGGGCTGGCCTACTGAAAATTCATTGCCAAGCCTGGGCTAGAGCTATGTGTATGGGCTTGGGAATGAGATCTCACTCAATTCTCTTCTGACCACAATGCCACCTCTAGTGTAGTATCCAAGGGTGTGTTTTACCCTATGAACCCCTGGCTACTGACTCCTAGCACAGTTGCCCATCTCCTCTGCAGGCTCCATGCCATGTGTACTAGCCCTCTGACTGTGGCCATACTTATTTATCCAAGGACTTTGGATTGATATTGGCTCTTGCCTTTGATCAATGTGGTAATGCCATGTTCTTCTGAAATGATTTCCTTGTGCATATTTGATAATTTTTTTGCCTTCTCCTCCCCCAAAACCTCTCACCTATCCTTTCTACTGATGGCAGTGGAAGAAAGACAGGTAGTTACCAGTAAACTCATATTCTAAGAATGCAGTGATGATGGCATAAAGAGTTCAAGAGAAGACATGTTTGGAAGACGTGTTCTATGTTTATGCTATAAAATTCTAAATGGTAAATTTAATATGAGTGGAAAATGAATTGTTTGCATTTTCCTACATAGTCTGAGTAAGGCTTATATTTGTGGTCATTATCAGGGAAGCTCAGTGAAAATATCTGAGAACACTCCTTAGAAGTTATCAATCACAGGAGAAACTATGATGCATTTATGAGTGAATAATTATGTGAACAGAATTTAAAACATGATATTAGGGAAGTGCAGAGGTAAGATCTATATTTTTTAATATAAGCAGGTTCCAAAGAACTTTGACCTTGTAACAACATTAATGCCTTTTGTGTCGATGAGATATATGCAATTAGCCAGGAATGATGCATTTGACAATGCAGGACATGAAGAAATGGTTTCTGAACTAGAGGAGATAATCCACAGATACTACTGGGAGAGGCCACCGACCTTGAGATCTGCCACTGACCTTGAGCAGTCCTGCATGTTCTTGCTCATTGTGCCAGATTATAAAATTAGTCTAACTCCTGCAACTGACCAGTTTCTATAACTGGTCACAAAAAACATTTAGTAGGTCAAGGTGACTACAACAAGTGGTGGAGGGGTAGACATGACTGGTTTACTGCTTGCTACAATATTTTGCAACTTGTTAAAAAAGTTTTGCACCTCCTCCCCTTTGGATCCTCTCCTGTAATACAGCCCCCTTCATGTGCAAGTATCACCTGGGCCCCTTGCGTCACCCTGTGGGACTTGGCAAGGAGAACCAACACAAATATGCTGGCAGTTATGCTGTTTTCTGTGCTGTGAACAACTGAGTCCTTTGTCTCTGACTCTAGAATCCTTGAAATAGAAACAAAGTTGTTAGACTGCAAGTAGTAACCTCTCACAGACTTCACCTTTCTTGGCAGATAACCACACAGAATTTTCATGTGCATTGATTGGACAGTAAACAAATGCGTAAAGATTAGAATAGCATTAGAATAATGATTATTCTAAATTTTCATCAATATAGCACTATAACTCACATGGGCCTATGAATTTTGTAACACATTTTAAAATCAGATTAGTCACATAGACTGGAACCAGACAGAAAATATTCACCCTGGACTCTGTAAAGTATTACACTCTAGGTAGGGATGACCCTAGGTAGGTTTTCATTATTTGAATGGCTACTTATGCTGTTGAGTAGGAAATGTACCCACGTTGGCTTTTTGTCTTGTGAAACTGAGAGTGCTGAAATACTATGTAGGTATCCTCTGCTTTTTTGAAAGTTCGCATTATGCCACTTTTTTACAAAATACCTGTATTGGTACCTGTTTTTGCTAACTGAAAGAAATCTGCAGAGAAGTTTCACTTTTACAGAAAAAAAGCCAAAAGTGAAAATAGCATTCAGTGTTTGTTTCACAGTGAGCCATCATACAGGCACTATGGCCCAGCTCCTACCCTGGAGTGATAGCTTTCAACTCTGTCAGTGAGCAACTGTGTTTTATCTGGGTTTATTTTGTGCAACTGTTAGCAAGATGTGTCCTGAGGTATCTGAAAAAGCCTCAGACAGGTTATTTTGGGGGCCTGGGGATGCTCAAGAAACTTGCCATACAAATTAATGGTAATTGTTCCTTTGCTTTCTGCCATTTCAGCTTACAAAGTTTTCATTAGAATCCTTCACTTTTGGATAATGGGGGAAACCTGTAATCACATGTGTTAAGTATTACAGTTCTCAAAATATGTATTGTATAAGTAACCAAGAAAGTTAATAATTAAAAAGAACATTTTTATTGAACTATCATATGTCAGTCCCTGATCAAATATTTGATATCAGTGATCTCATTTAATCCTAAAATCCTATTATCCTCAATATTCTTCAACCATTTAACATGTCTGAAATTCCATCCCTAATTAATATTTTAAAATACTCTACTTAAAGACATGGATAGAGTGAAGCTTAGGATAAGGAGAGTGTTAAGGACAGGCTGGGTTTTTTACAAGATATATTCAGAAGATACCAGATTACCTTGTAGATTGGATAAGAACAACAGAGATGAGGAACCATGAAAACTAAGGTTTTCAAGGACCTTAGGAATTGGAACTAAGGATTTGAATGCCTTCCTCAGGACTCTGTTTCTTTCCTTTTTTCGTTTTTTCTGTTTAGAACTCATGGTACAAGCCTAAATCACCACCACTGGAAACTCCTGGACTCAGATTCTTAATCTTCACCACTTGAGATAAAAGGGCTCATCCCTCTAACTTAAGTTCCTATGAAGGAGTCTGATGGGCCCAATACGTATCAAGTTTATATCCCAGAAGAAGGGAAAGATGCCAGACAAACTAAGCAAAGAAATATCTACAATAAGACATTAGACAGTTATGGGTCCATTTTTACTTTCAAATTATGAACTAACTTTATCAATATCACTGGTTTATTTTTGCAGGGAAAGTATGCAACTTGAATGCCACCTAGGAAGCCAGAACCCACAAAGCGATGAGCTTCCTACCATTTATGAGCATGGCACTGAGGTTAAAAAAAAAAATGAGGCTCTGTATAGCCAAGAAATGTATTCTAAACACATTGTAGTTATCAAGGATCATCAACCCTAAAGTATTCCTTATCACCAAAAAGGGATTGCCTAGTAAGACCAATAAAGGCAGTGGAGTTTATTAATTATCTTTAACAAATAACTATATTGACTATCCAATGTCACAGAAACACTAGTTAATTGATTCAGCAGCATGTTTGAACTTACATTCGAAAAGGAAAACCACTTGTTTAGTATTGCACAAAAATACCGTCCATATTCTAATCATGGATTTTGATGTCAAAGGTGCTCAGCTAAATGGGAGCTCTTTGCAATGATTAACACTTTCAAAAACATTTATTTTCATAAACTTGCAAACTCCAGAGACAACCTCTTTCACTAGGGGACATTTTACAGAACTGCTCCTGAAAACTGAGTGTACACAAAAGGACTGTATTATTTTGATGACTGTTCGCACTCATTTCTAGTATTGGCACCTTTTTATTAGAGCGACATCAAGATGTGTCTGTTAAAAAAACAAAAAGTGGCTTTTACATGCCAAATGACTTACTAGGTGCATGCCATAGTGAAAAGGCAGGTTAAGGGAATGATTAGAGGGACATTTTTCTGTTATTTGACATGAGTGCCTGCAACTATCTCTTCTCCTGATTGGGGGGAAAAAATGTACTGGAATAGATACTGATGGCGTAAAAATAAAGATTAAGATACCCTAGTAGGCAATCAGCATTTGTATCCTGTGGCAGGCTTGGAGGGGTAGATTTTTTTTTAGGGGTGTTGGCTCCTTCCTTCCCTTTTTCTGAAATCAGGGCCATATGACATTCTTGGTCCTAAGACACTTTTGTCTTCCTGGGCCCCTTCCTCCATAAAAATCATTACAAACTGTATTTATCACTGGGTTGGCAGAGACAAATATACTGCTCCTTTATATTAAAACATTTTTTTGACCTAAAAGTCTATTTTTATTTTTATTTTTTTTAAGAAATACAGATTCTTTTTTTTTTTAATGTTTATTTATTTTGGAGACAGAGAGACAGAGCATGAGTTGGGGAGGAGCAGAGAGAGAGGGAGACACAGAATCCGAAGCAGGCTCCAGGCTCTGAGCTGCCAGCACAGAGCCAGACGCGGGGCTTGAACTCACGAACTACGAGAACACGATCTGAGCCGAAGTCGGACACCCAACCGACTGAGCAACCCAGGCGCCCCCTAGGAGTCTATTTTTAATTCTGATGTGAAGTATATTAAACCAAGCTCATGCACCTCTGAAAGCGCTGTGGTCACCGGACACTGTGCCTACCGTGCACAACAGATAAGGTGGCCCTGACTAAAATCCACCTCTTTGGGGCGCCTGGGTGGCGCAGTCGGTTAAGCGTCCGACTTCAGCCAGGTCACGATCTCTCAGTCCGTGAGTTCGAGCCCCGCGTCGGGCTCTGGGCTGATGGCTCAGAGCCTGAGCCTGTTTCCGATTCTGTGTCTCCCTCTCTCTCTGCCCCTCCCCCGTTCATGCTCTGTCTCTCTCTGTCCCCAAAATAAATTAAAAAAAAAAAAAAATCCACCTCTTTACTCTACAAGAATATCCAGCCTTGGAAACCTAGTTCACTTAGGTTCATGGCACTTCTAGGTGAGAACTATTATAAGATCAAAGATTCTAAATGGCTAGTCGGTGAGTCCAAAGATCCACTCATTTAAAAAGAATAACTAAAGAGCATCATCACCCACAGGCAAACAGTTCATTCTCTGTTGACTCAAACACAAATGTTGGAGTTGAAAAATTTAGATCAAAAAGAAATACAGTGCAGAAGCACATGCTCCCAAGGAAGCTTTCAAATGTTCCCTTTGAGTGAAATAAGTTGGCAGAACAGTGTCAGCTTAGAATATATTTAATATCTGTTGGTTAATGTCATGCCACATTCTACACTCCAAGCCACAGAAACTTAAGCAAACACTTAAGAGGTGTTTGACAGAAACAAATATCTTTGTCCTGAATGAGATGAAATCCACTTCACATTACTCAGTTAATCATTCAATAAATATTAATTAGTTTCTACTGTATTAGATGCTAGGGATATGAGCCTAAGCCTGGTGTGTTGGGGGGTAGGAGATAGTGGTGGTGACACTAAAAAGGCAAAATGAAAGGGATTGTTTGCCATGTTAAGGAACTTATTTTATCCTAAAGTTGATGAGGAGCCAATGAATGATTTTAACTGAGGAATAGTATGATTAAAATTATAATTTAGAAAGATATTTATAGTAGCAGTATGGACCATTGGTTTTACAACCTTACTTTCAGGACAGAATCACCTGTTGAGCCTTGAAACTTGTCAATGCTCAGACCCCTCACTCCAAAGATAACTGTTCATTTAGCCTCAAGTAGGGCCCCAACCCTAAGGAGTTTTAAAAATTTCCAAGATGATTCTGATGTGCAACCAAGGTTGGGGAACCCCTGCAATGGAAGACTGGGATAGAACAAGACTGTGCAGTGAGAGATAATAAGGAACTAGACTAATAGTACTAGAGGAACACAGAGGAACTCACAGCATACAGGAACAAGAAATTTGTTTGGTTGGATTTACCATGAGTGATTTCAAAATGAGGACAATAAACCGGTGTCTCCAGGATCTAGCCACATGGCTCCACCATGTGGATAAACTGTGATGTATCAAGTCAGCTGATGGGTTTTTTTCTTTCTGATCCTGGTTGCTGTTAACATGAGAATATTAGTAAAAATAAATTAAAAAGCCAAAAATAGTACATTGATTAGAAGAAAACTATGTATTGATACTTTAAAAGATTTAGAACTCAAATACTTTATTCAAATGTGATATAATGCTGTACATATGCTTTATAATTTTTCCTTGGGTGCAACCTTTATGAGAAAGGTATTTATTCACTTGTATTAAGTCTAAAGTCTATTAAATAGTGATATTATCACATCTGGTTTTGGGAAAAATATATTAGGTGAGTTGCTTTGAGGACTCAAAATGCCAAACATTTATAATTGCTTTTTATCTCTATAGGATTCCTTGAAAGTAGCTTCATAATCATACCCACTCTTATTCTTGGGCTATACTGAAATAATTCAGGTAGAAATTTTAAATTGATTAGAAGAGCAAAATAAGTTGATTAATTTTTATGACTATAGAAGTTTCTCATCTTATTTAACTACTCACATAATTCTCTTTAAAAGCTTGGAATGTGTGATTCTTAATGGGAAAATAAAACATCTTCATAGTCTGTAAACTTTCATACATGATTGGCTATTGTAATTTATCAATATCTCTTCAAGCAAATTCTAAAAATGAGATTATTAAACTAGTGAAATTAACATAGCAGTTCTAATTCTCCAGTCTTCAGACAGTGTGCTCAATAAGCACTTTTTCAGTTCATAATTAAGTTGTACTTTTCATCTCAAGGTTTAAGCCAAGTTTAAATTTCAATTCCATATTCTAATTTAATGTATAAATCCAAAGGTTTATATTTCACTTCAAAACTATCTTTGTTCTGGAAGAAACGTAATCCTTACCAATTGAAAGTTATCAAAATCTATTAAAGCAAAAAAATAGTTCTAAAAATGTAAATGGCTAAGAATATTGTCTCACTGTAATGACACCCTGTTGACAGAAAGGTCTTTTTCTACACACAGGACAGTTATTAACGTATTAATAAATATTTTTAGATTATCTGCCAGATGTAAGGCACTATATGTGCATCATAGGTGATGTCTAAAAACAGGATCCCTTCTTCAAAGAAATTTAAGTCTTTGTGGCAGTTCATATAATCACATATTAAAAGTCCAACAACAAGGCAACATGGATTATATTTAAAGTCTAAAACAGCGAAACAAAGCAAGTGCGATGAGTAAGAAGACATCGCAGTAAGTTAGAACACTCAGGCAGTAACAGAAGAAACAGGATTTAGCTAGATAGACTTAAAAGAAATTTGTACAGACAGAAGGAGTTTAGGGCATTGCAGTCAGGGACTGTGACTACAGCAATAACTGAGAAACAGAACACACTTTGCAGGCCAGCAGCATTGGCCATACTCAGGAGTACATTAGAAATAGAGAATCTTGTGCTTGGCCTATGGATAAGATTCTGCATTTTAACAAAAACTCTAGATGATTTTCACTTACATAAAAACTTTAAAGCACTCTTAAAGCAAAAGCAAACTTTTTTTTTTTGTAAAGGGTCAGATAATAAATATTTTTGGCCTAATGGGCCAACTACTCACCTTTGCTGCTTAGCATGAAAGCAGCCATAGATGATAACATGTAAATGAACAGGTTGGTTTCCAGTAAAACTGTATTATTGTGATGGTTAGTTTTATAAGTCAATTTGGCTTGGACAGGGGGTGCCTAGGTATTTGGTTGAACATTGTTCTGGGTGTGTCTGAGAATGTTTCTGGATGAGGTAACATTTGAACTGGTAGACAGAGTGAAGCAAACTGCCCTCCTCAGTGTGGGTGGGCCTTAGCCAATCTTTTGGAGGCCTGAATGGAACAAAAGGACAGATAAAGGTGAATTCACTCTTTCTGCCTGTTTTCCAACTGCCATGTTGATGCTTTCCTGCACTTGGACTAGAACTTAAAATAGGTTCTCCTGAGTCTCCAGTTTGCAGACAGCTGATCCTGGACCTTCTCAGCTTCAATAATTGCATAAGCCAATCCCTTATAATAAATTATAAGATATATAAATATATAAATAAATACAAATATATGTATGTATGAGTGTTCTGTTTCTCTAGAGAACCCTAATATTTTTATCATCTCAATTCTAAATTTTATAACAATGGAAGAATAATAAAGAGGTTAGTAATTTTTATTATTCTATAACCAAAGGATATTTTAATCCACTTGTGGGAGAATGAAATTTTCCTCACCTTTTTTAGCCAGTGGGAATGTGGTTATGAATAATTTTTTTTCAAATGGACATTAAGTTTCACTGTGGTCATGTTGCTTGTGTATAAACATGAGGCCAACAAATGAATAAGCATCTCCTATTATTTCTTCTCACAAAGGTAACCTGTAATAAAAGTATGGTTGCCTTCATTCAACCTAACAGAAAAGGTGGAGACTCTCCATGATAAGGTATGCTGTCATGCTTGTCATCCTCTGGGCTTTAAAAATCAACTGCATTGGGGTGCCTGGGCGGTTTAGTTGGTTAAGAATCAGACTTCGGCTCAGGTTATTATCTTACGGTTTGTGAGTTTGAGCCCTGCATTGGGCTCTTTGCTGACAGCTCGGAGCCTGGAGCCTGCTTCAGGTTCTGTGTCTCCCTCTCTCTGCTCCTCCCCTGCTCATGTGCTCGCTCACTCGCTCTCTTTCTCTCTCTCAAAAATGAATATTTTTTTAAAAATAAAAATAATAAAACAAATTTTAAAAATCACCTGCACTGATGTAACTGGAATAGTAGTTCTCAAAGTATAATCCAAATTCCCAGCATCACCTGGGAACTAGTTAGAAATGTTAATTCTTGGTCCTACTCAAGACTGGGTGGTAGGGCCCAACAATTTGTGTTTTAACAAGCTCTCTAACTGGGTATGTTGAACATTAAAGTTTGAAAACCACCGAACTCAAGGGAACTCAATGTAACAATGCAGATTCTTGGGGCTCCACTCTAGATGTATTGAATGGGAATTTCTGATTTACATTTAACAAGCTGCCAAGTGACTGTTAGATTCATTCATATTTGAAAGTCCCTATTTTAGAGTTGCTGCTTGTCTTTCAACCTACCACCCATCCAACCTGTAGGGCTTTGCCAAGTTCTATATTTTTTACATTTGCAAAAAAAAAAAAAACAAAACAAAAAAAAACTTCCAAACGTAATGCTAATTATCAGAAGAACCTAAGATTTTTTAAACTACAGACTCCCAGGTCTCACTCCAGAATTACACACAAAAACATATTATACAAATGTATCCCATTTCATATAGCATATATCATATGTTATATGATATGTATGACACACACGATATCTATCTGGGAACATGGTGAGGAATTTAATTTTATATTTCTGAATCTTATATAGCTATTCAAAGAGTGGACATTTGGGCCTTACCATTAGAATTGACGCTCTTGTCCTATTTTAATGTGGATTTTATAAAGTCTTCATTATTAAAACAATCACAAATAATTTCCAGATTAAAGTAATGCCATTCTGATTATTTTTCTCTCCCACTCAAAAATTTTAACATTATTACATACAAATTACTTGGCTTCACATTCAACACCCTCTGCTAATCTTCTTACTAATTCATGTCTCAATTAATTCACCTTATTCTCCATCCGAGCTATGTTCTTTTCTGTCTCCAGATACACCTTGTAATTTGTTCCCCTCTACTTTGCCCAAGCAGATCCCATGCACCTGGAGTGATGCCTCCTTCAATATCAATAACAAAACCAAATTCACATAAGTGTTATAGCCTCCAATTAGCTTGTTCTAGGTATCCATTAGGTAATAACTAACATTTATTGAATTATTTGTAGGTTGAACTATTGAACTATTTCCTTCACTGTCCAAAAGATGAAACTCAGGATAAAATAGATTAAAGTGACTTTCCCAAGAATACTCAGTAGCAAGTAGTAAAACTGGAAATACTAGAATTTGGTGAGTCACAAGTGAAATCTTTCCACCCTGTTAAACTGCTATACAATCGTGGAAATGATTATGTGGTACTCTATGTAATAGATGTACTCACTATTGATTAATGGATATGGACAAAGAATAAAGTTGTAGCAAATCACTTCCAAATATGGTCTCAAGAGAACTAAGCCCAATTGTTTTGGGGAAGGGGGTGGTTAACAGTTATCAAAACGACAACAACACAGAAATCACCTTCATATTGACCACCTAACTCTGACTATCCGAAGAGACACTAAGCCTGTGGAATGAACCATGGCTAGCAAGGGTTGAATGAAGTAGGCTCTGGGTTTTCAATTGGTTTCAAACCACATAAAAGTCTTGTCTACATTAGTACCAGGTATCAGCACTTAGGGTTAAGAACTCTTACTACCCCACTCCCTGTTGAGCCCTACCCAAGGTTCACGTCATTGTGAGGAGACTGTATTTGTGTATGTCATAGTCATTCTACTATAGTCTAAGAATCCTGAGATAGGGACCATGAAATACTCCATTTTTTAATCTCTATCACCATCATCACCACCACCTAACAATTAGTACTAGGCTCTGAGTATAGTGATGATTTAGGAAGATGCTGAATTGGGTACGGATTTATAGAGTTTGCTCCCCATTGTGTTGTCTAGCCTCTTTAATTTTAAATAGCCCTAAAATGAAAGAAAAAGTGTTTCAATTTTGGGGGTTACATTTAGACCAAGGATATTTTTTAGATGTTGTTTATTCTTTTTCTTTTACTTTAGTCTTAGACTTTGGAGAAACTCGGTATTAACTGCAAGCAGCTCCTTTTCTCTTTTAGTCATAACTTGAAAACTGAAAGAAAAAACTACGAAAGGATTTTAGAGCTAATGCTAATTGCATATATCAAATATATTTGCAAAGAGCCTGTTTTTAAATATCATTGCCAAGTTATATTTAGAATGTCAGACACCCATGTCAATAGCTTAAGGGGGGGTACAGTTGCATGTCAGATTTTAAAGGAAGAAGGATATTGTGTGTTTCTGTGAGCATAGATATGCCTTATTCTTCCTCCCAGCTTTAAATTTTTTTTTTCTTTAAGGCCCTAAAATCAGAAACTATGTGGATACGGCTATACTAGTGTGTTTGGGAAATAACTGTAAGCTAATTAGCCCACTTAATGTTTTGCTGGACCACAAAATTATTCCAAGTTCCACATATATTCTTCGGGCACTCCCTCACCCTTCCAATTTCCCTTTTCTTCCTTTACTCATAGGATCAAGCAGCTTGATATTCCTTATTTTTCCCAAAATATTAAGAACACTAGGGCAGAGCTGAAGAAGAGGGAAAATTACCTTGTAAGAAAATAAGAGAAATTCCTAATACTGTCATGAGAAACTTTGGCATTGCATGTGGCTCAAGTATAGAGCCTTTCCACCATGACCAACGGATGATACCTGTTTTGCATCGCCTGATCTCAGATTCAGTCCTTCGTTTTGAGGTAATGCATGCCGTCAAAATACTTAGAGTTTGTCAACAAATACATACTGTAACACAATTTAACAACTGTAGGACAATAAAAGAGATTGTGTTTACTTAAAAAATCACTGTAACCTTTCCTGTTAACATTCACTTCTGGATAGTGCCTATTGAAATGATCTTTGTTTTCAAGTTTTGAATCTCCATCCAGTGTTGGGGAAATTGTGATGTTAAAGTAATGGGGCTGGGGTGGGAAGTGGAGGAGAAGTGACCATGTATTGATAATTTTGAAATTAATTTCTCTCTATTCTTTAAACTTTCCCATAAGTAAAATAAAAGGCATGGAGAGAAACACTTGCTACTTTTTAGTAGGAATTTAAATGGAACTAGGTAAAGGCACCAAGTTCTAAGTCCACAGTCTGCCTTCCACCGTAGAAATAGCAATAAACTTATATTCAATAAGCTGAACTGGGGAATGTCACTCAGACATAGTGATTAATGTTGCATCCAGCCTGGTCACCTTAACAAGAAGAAATCATATATGAGCCTTAATGTTAGGGCATCATCAGTAACAACTTTATTCTGTAGCTGGTTAATCTAGATACCTTTCTACATCCCAAAACTATGGTGTTAATTTTGCTAGATAAGATTTGTTACAGGTTAAAAAAAATAGTTATATTTTCAACACCGGGTTTTTCATATTTGTCTTCTTGATGAACTATGACAGTGAGCAATTTTACTTTCATTCTGTGGGAATCCTATTCTTCCATCTCTCTAAAATGTCGATCTCTATTTCCTTTTACATAAAACTAAAGGAGTTGTCAAATGCCTTTCAGTAAAACAAAATAAAAAGAATTGACATAGTATACATAATTGTCATTGTTCTAAAATTTTATACATATATATACTCATTTCCTCACTTCCTGCCTATCTTTTGCAACTTGCTGTTTTTCCTTTAAAATTATTCTTCCCCATTACACAGTATTTTAGGGTGCTTACAGTCCACTGGACTCGTAACTTGCCATGCCCTTCCTTAACATCAGCACATTCTCTCCTTTCTCTTTTCTTAGCCAATTTGCTAGTCCAAATCACCAACATATGTTCAAGGAGTGTTTGGATTTCCAAAGTGATAGACTACAACTATTCAAGTGTGAGGAATTCAAATAACTCTAGCAAACTCTACCCTCAATTGCATCTACCAAAATTAAACAAAAAAAGCTCTCCCTTAAGCCTCTAAAAACATTTTCATAGAAAGCAGATTTCTGGATATCTTGCCACCTCCTTTTGCCTATGTAAAATTTCAAGACCTAAACTCTCTTTATCTGCCTTTTGTTTTTAGAAAAATTATTTGCTGCAAGTACATCCATCTTCCTAACCTGATGTGTGATGCACAGAATAAAGTATGCCTAAATGGGACAAATATCTAAACCAGTAAAGGCTTTTAGAATCCATATAGATTTTGTATCACAAATGCAATTTTCAAAATACTAGTAATAAAAATTGCAAATCTCTTAAACATTAACAATAGTTTATTGTAAGGCTCCCTTGGGGCAGTAATGAAGATGAATTCAAGAAAATCCTAAAACTACCATACATGGTGCTTCTGATACGGAAACGGGATGAGACTGGCTAGTAATCAACAGATGGGGAAGGAAACGATCACAGGAAAAGGACAGGGTCACATTAGTGGCAGAACAGTAAGGAACAATATATATGCACCGCTTGTAGCTTTTCAACCATGTTTCATGCTCTCTGAGGCCGTTTTTTTGTAATGTTCCTGGCACAGCCTTTTTTAAGACTCAGGAATGCTGCTGCCTTAGGACTTTGTTCTATCTGTCTCAAGATCATCCCCCGCGTGACGGATAGGCATACTCCCTCAAGTCTTTCAAGTCTTTGCTCAGATGTCACCTCCTCATGTACCCTATTTAAAAGTTGACACTTTCCCGGGTCCCTTTGTCCACTTATTCCCTCTGTGAATTGTTCACGTTGGCCTCTACATGGAACTTCCGTATGGTTTTCCACACCCGCCTGTCTCTTCTCCTTTAAATTTTGTCGGGAAGGGGCGGAGCTTAGAGGCTAAGCTCACAGATAGGAGGAGCGTATCGGTAGGCTCCGCCCACTTGTCTGTCATGCGCCCGCCGGCAGGACCCGCGGGGTGTTCTCCTCTTAGTCCGCTCCGGAAACGCGACTGCGGACGGAGGTACCACGTGATCGTAACGTCAACGCGCCGGCGCCCGCCGAACTGACGCGCTCGGCTTCGGCGGGTTAGTGGTCGGGGCTTAGGTGATCTCCCATCCCCGTGTTGTGGCGTTTGGGGTCTTTTTCTCCAGACTTCCTGGCCCTGCTCTGGGATTTCACGATGTACCACAACAGTAGCCAGAAGCGGCACTGGACTTTCGCCAGTGAGGAGCAGCTAGCACGACTGCGGGCGGACGCCAACCGTAAATTCAAATGCAAAGCGGTCGCCAACGGGAAGGTGAGGATCCCGGCGGCCGGTCCCCTGCCCTCGCTTCTAAACTCTTGAGCAGCTGCTGCCCGCCCTCCCTTGTCCACCCTGCCTTCCCTGGGGCCCCTGCACACTTCTGTCCCCTCCCCCGCCCGTTCGTCTCTGGCGCGCGGGGCGTTTATTTCACGAACGGACGGTACCTTGCCAGGTGTTTAGGCTGAGAAGACGAACTACGCCCTTAATGTAGTCGAATGGCAGGTGAGTAATCAGTAACATGGCGAAGGAAGGTCTTTGTAGGAAGCTAACGTAGTGCGGGAGCAGAGCCTTTCGTTTGTTAAGAGGCCATGTCAGGGAAGGCTTTCCCCAGTAGTTAATGCAGAGAAGATGGGAAAGGAAGTTCCGCGCGGACAGAGCCACAGGTGCAAAGTGGGAGGTCGAAAGTTGCCGGACGGGGCCTTGGCATGCTCAGGGTCCTGTGTCGCGGAAGGTCTGAACAGGTGCAGAAACTTGCCAGCTGAAGTGAGGAGTTTGAGTTTATGCTGATGAGATGGGGAACCTTTGAAAATTTAAACGGGGAATTAACCTTTCAGATTCTGTTGTAGGAAGAGACCTCAGGAAACCTGGTGGTGAATGTATTGGGCGGGTTCGGGGGCAGGGTGGACGCGGGGAAACAGGAGACGGGTTAGCACAAACCAGTTGAGGATGGTTTAGACTTTGAGCCTGCCAGCCAAATCCTCTCTCTTATAACTCACGCCGGTTTAATCTTTTTTCATAAATTGCACCACCTATTCTAGTACAAGCTTCCCTCCATAAAATATTCCATGTTTCAGACCTTTTGGTACTCAGGTACTTTTCCGTTTAATTCACTTCTGATTCATACTGCTTAATTTTTGTACTATGCAAAGTAGTACATACCACGCTGTGTATGTACCAGGCACTATTCTCAGCATTTAGTGAGTTCCTGTAATCCTCATAACTATCCCGTGAAGTGGATACTGCTATTATCCTTGCTTTCCAGCTGAGGAAACTGAAGTATAGAGTGGTTGAGTGACTTTTCAGGGCTACATTGTCGCAGAGCCAAGATTTGAACCCACGGAGTCTAGTTCTGGAATTCCTGCTCTAAACCACAATGCCATACTACCTCTGTAAAATTAGAATCTGTGATAGTTTCCTAGGGCTACCCTAAAAAATTAGCACAAACTGGGTGGCTTAAAACAGCAGAAGTTTATTGTTTCACAGTTCTGGAGGCTAGAAGTCTGGGATAAAGTTGTCAGACCATGCTGTCTGTAGGTCTCTGGGGCAGGATCTTTGCTCTTGCAGCTTCTGATAATCCTAGGTATTCCTTTGCTTGTGACAATGTAACTTCGCTTTCTGTCTCTCTCTACATAGTGTTCTGTATCTGTATCTTGGCATGTTCTTTTTATGAGGATACCAGTCGTATCTGATTAGGAGCCCACTGTGCTTCAGTATGACCTCGTCTTAACTAATTACATCTGCAGAGAACGTTTCCAGATAAGGTCACATTCTGAGGTACTGGGGGGTTAGGACTTCAACATGCCCTTTTTTGGTAGTCATAATTAAACCAATAACACTACCTAGTGGATATTTGTTGTAAAAGTGTTATATTATTAACCATCTAGTGTATTCTGTAGAAGAGTGTATAAAGACAGTTAGGAGGTAATGTTTTAAGGGTGAGAATCGTCCTTGAGACACTTACTGATTTTTACCTCAACTGTGTGACTTAATGACTGAGAAAGGGACGTTGAGAGCTCTCCAGCCAATGACAGTGTGTATCTTCCTTTTTGATTTGTAATTGATGTCAAACTTGTGAGCATATGCACACACACACTCATCATTCTTTTTTCTCTGAAGAAGCAACTATCCAGCTGACATTCTGAAAAATTGTGAAATGATGGTATAGTTCAGTTTACCGAATATTTTACTAAAGCTATTTTGTGGAATAATTGGTAGCTCTATAAAGAAAAACAGTAACGTGGTATATTTCCCTTTGGTTGAAGATGAAAACTAAATTTAATCTGGATAGAGAATAGTATTTTAAGATTATTGAATTCATTGAACTTTCGCTGTAACTTTTGATCTAAAGGTTCTTCCAAATGATCCAGTCTTTCTTGAGCCTCACGAAGAAATGATGCTCTGCAAATACTATGAGAAGAGATTGTTAGAATTCTGTTCAGTGTTTAAGCCAGCAATGCCACGGTCTGTTGTGGTAAGTTATGATACTGATGAAGTATAATGTCCTTTAGCTGACTTCTGTAATCAGGACTCTTCTAAATGTGTAACTCAGTTCTCCATCCGCTGTAGTCAGAAATGCACCTTAGTTATATAAATATGTAATTTATGTATTCACATTTCTGTCACTCTGTTATTTTTTGATAAACTCCTTAATTTAGGAATTTCTGTATTGTTTCTTACAAAGTATTTCAGGTCTCATTTCATTGTTGGAAGAATTTTGAGATCTGCTAGACAGGTCACAACATCCTCATCTTAGAGAGAAAGAAAAGATTAATTTTCCAGGTTCTCAACTAACGAGCAATAGAGCTGGGAGTAGAACACAGACTAGTGCCTTTTTAAGTCTGTCACACGTTTGAAATAATGCATTCATTCATCATTTGTAATCAGATGCACCAGCTAAAACTCATGCCATAAGAAGTTGTTAAGCCTTGATTAGGAGAAGCTGGAGATTTATCTTTTGGTAAAAAATTGTCTTGTGGTTGTTTCCGATGTCTGGTTCTAAGAACTCCGTGTGTGTGTGTGTGTGTGTGTGTGTGTGTGTGTGTGTGTGTGTGTTTACTGTGGTATGGTAATGGTGAGAAACAAGTAGTTCAGACTTTTTGGCTATATGGATTTACATGCACTGTCCTTGTAATTGTTCCTCTAGAATGTATTCTTGTTTATTGAACATCAGCTGAGGTTGAAAAGCTGAAAGAAAAAAGGAGTATAAAATATTTTTTCATAATTCTCTTGCCAGTTTGTTGTGAAGATCAAATATGAAAGTCTATCTTGAGTGAAAGTCTATCTTAAGTTTCAAAGTTATGTAGAGTGAATAACTTATGACTCAATAGAGAATAACCTCCCAGGAAATAATCTTTTTTATTTTTTAATATTTATTTATTTTGAGAGAAAGCTTGCAAGCGAATGAGGGGCAAAAAGAGGGGGAGAGACAGAATCCCAAGCAGGCTCTGTGCTGACAGCACATTGGACACGGGGCTCCATCTCATGAACCATGAAATCAAAAGTTGGATGCTTAACCAACTGAGCTACTCAAAGTGCCCCGGAAATAATCTCCATTTTCAAAGTTGAATATAAATTGAAGTATATTGGAAATACCAAGTTCAAAAGTACTCGTGATTTTTTTTGTTTTTTGGTTTTTTTTTTTTTAAGTTCACCTGATCTTTATCTGAGAGATAAAAGATTTATGAAGAATATCAGATGGCCTTGATTGGTTTCTGTCTCCAGATTTGGTTCTGTTATTTTCTGATAAAAGTGCTATAACATAAGGCAGTAGGTTTATGGGATCTTTTCAGATGAAGAAACTGAATTCTTGAATAAATTTATTTGTGGAATTTGTCTTTGTGTAACGTGCTTATTTATGACTGATAAGTTTTACTGTTGTTTCACATAAAACGACAAAGTTAAACTTTTAAAATATTTACAAGAAAAGTTTTTTTGGTTTTTTTTTTTCCTATCTAAAGATAGATAAGTTTTTATCTTGTTGGTTCTAGCCGAATTGCATAGTGGTTAAAAGTACAGGCAGGTCTTAGGTGAATCCACCCCTATTGCTCATCGGATGTGTGACCTGGTACAAGACCATTAACCTCACTGGTAGTCATTTTCCTTTTCTATAAAGTGGAGATGGCAATGCTTCACCAAGCTGTTGTAAGGAATAAAAAAGATAATAGATGGGTGCTTGGCACAGAGTCTGGGAAATGGGATATGGTCAGTAATTGGTAGGTGCCTCTTCTGTTTAGTTTGGCAACATGATCATGAATCTATCACACAGACCCAGAGCGGATTTAGAGAGAAGGTTTATTGCCCCAACTGTGTTAATTCTGTCAATGTTTTGACAAGATTGACTGATTTAAGCCGTGAATATTTGTGTGTTTTTCTTGGTTTCTTCTAATCTAGGTGGCTTTGTTATTCTCAAGTTCAAAATAAATACACACAGGGTGCCTGGGTGACTCAGTCAGGTGTCCGAGTCTTGATTTCAGCTCAGGTCATAATCTCACGGTTCGTGAGTTCGAGCCACACATCGGACTCCACGCTGACAATGCAGACCCTGCTTGGGATTCTGTTTCTGTCCCTCTCCTGCTTGTGCGTGCACTGTCTCATCTCAGTCTCATTCTCTCTCTCTCTCAAAATAAATAAACTTAAAAAAATAATAAATACAGACTTTTTGAAATTAAGTTAGTGCCCATAGGAAAGATAACCCAGGGTGTGTGAGGAGGAACAACAAAGGGTCTTTTGGCTATGGCATTTCTATAGTAATTCGTCACAATTTATAGGATTAAAGAAGAATTAAGAAGTTTTGGTATTTTGTATGGGTAACTTTTTTTTTTTTTTTTAACATTTATTTATTTTTGAGAGAGCATGAGTTGGGGCAGGGCAGACAGAGGGAGACACAGAATCCAAAGCAGGCTCCAGCCTCCGAGCTGTCAGCACAGAGTCCAATGCGGGGCTCGAACTCACAAACTGTGAGATCATGACCTGAGCTGCAGTCAGGCTTAACTGGCTGAGCCACCCAGGCGCCTCTGCATGGGTAACTTTTTTAAAGAAACCTTTGCATAAGTAAATTTTTTAAAACTTTTAATGAAACAACATGTATGTGTGAGTGGATTCTGATAATGTATGTATTTTTAATCTTAGGGTACAGCTTGTATGTATTTCAAGCGTTTTTATCTTAATAATTCAGTAATGGAATATCACCCCCGGATAATAATGTGAGTATAATTCTACTTTATTGATTTTCATTTAAGAAGTCTTTTATACTATTTGTGGAAAAAATGACTTCGTAATGATAATTTAGACTTGTATTCTGTTTTGAATTGCCACTATCCTTATACTTGTCATATATCTACAGTACTTTCTTCCTGTAATACTGATGTCATCTGAACTTCAGCTTGTCCAAATTTAAATTCTGTTTTTCTCAAACTAACTTCGCTAATATCTCTTTCTGTTAGTGGCACCTTTCTTCTCTCTGTTGCTCCAATGAGAATCCTTTGTGGTACCTCCTGTCTTTGTACATCAGTTAGTTTACAAGTCTTGTAGCTCCATATTCACTTCAATTTAATAAAGGTCCCTTAAACATAAGGATGAAGTTAGCGTGAGACTCATCAAAGAGTTTGCTGTCAGTGAATTGTCCCTGTTTATTTTCTGTCTTTTTCATTTCCATTTCTACTAGTCTAGGTCAGGCCCTTGTTACTTCGAATTTTGATTTTTGTGGTAATGTGTTTACTAGTTTCTTACCTGAAATTTATGGTACTAGCCATGAGAGTTTCATAGGTTAGTTCCTGAGGTAATAATCCCTATTGAAATGCTTTCAGAGACATCACTGATGGCCTTTCAGTGTTCTTTTAACCTACCTTCCCAGGTACACCTCTGTGTACTGTTGCGTTCTTTCATCTACATTTCATGATTCAGAGTACTTTTATTCTTCAGTTATTTTTCTAGATATTTATGTTGAACTGTACAAAACTGCCATTAATAGTAGTCAGTAATGGTTAAATGCTGTGGCAAGATTATACAGTTCAACCTAATTTTATAGTCTCCTAATGGATAAAAAGTTTGAACAGGAAACTTTCTTTTTCTCTTTTTTTAAAATAAATTTCTTGCAATATTTAGCGTAGTCGCTTATTATGCATTTTTAGAACCTATTTTTAGAAATAAAATATTCAGGTATTTCTCAAAGTTTGTACAGATACCATTCTCTTCCCTTTGTTTTTTCCTCTAGGCTCACTTGTGCATTTTTGGCCTGCAAAGTAGATGAATTCAATGTATCTAGTCCACAGTTTGTTGGAAATCTGCGGGAGAGTCCTCTTGGACAGGAGAAGGCACTCGAACAGATTTTGGAATACGAACTACTTCTTATACAACAACTGAATTTCCACCTTATTGTCCACAATCCTTATAGACCATTTGAAGGCTTTCTCATTGATTTAAAGGTAATCTTACTGATATAAAAGGTAAACTAGTAGAGTGTACACCTTTGCTATAGTTCTTGAACCAGAAGAATCTGAAATCTTGTTATAATTTATATTCATCCTGATTGTTAAAACATGAGCTCATCCGAAACATGAGTTTAGCGTGGACTTCCACATCATTAGTTCTCAAAGTTGAGTGTCACCTGAAAGGCTTGTTAACTCCGATTGTTGGGCTGCACTTACAGAGCTTTTTATTTCGTAGATCTGCAAATATTGGTCAAAGAACTATAATGAGGACTATTGTCAATTTAGAGTAATGCTTTTGAACTTAAGTCTCCTAACTCTGGAGTATACTGTCATGGATCTGATTTAAAGAACCACAAAATATCTTAATTTTAAACTAGAAGATTGCTAAGTGATTTCTAGTTTTAGTGCATTGTGAACTTGAATCAATATATACGCATCAAAAATATAAGTAGATAAACATGCACAAAAGCAACTTAAGCTATTTTGTTTTTGCCCTCACAGAGGACTTGAAAAGTGGGAGTGAAGTCAAAATGGAAGTAAAAAACTGGTTCATTCATCTCAATTGAGTGGCAAAATTTGGGCCCTTTCCATATGCCAAAACACTGTTCTTGAAGATGAAGACAGGAACGCCCTCAACTATTAGAGGCCTTAGGGTCTAATGGGAGAGACAGTCATATATTCAGTATGCTCATTGTTGCAGATGGAAAAATACAGGATACCTTAGAATGAGATAGCAGGTTGAGAGAAACGAAGACAGTTCTAAGAAAGTGTCATTTAGAGTGAAATTTCAGAGCAAGAGTAGGAATTAGGTAAAAGAACATCCTAGTCAGAAAGACTTCTTTGGTCAAAGGCCCAGATCTAAGAAACCATGGTGCACTAAAGAACCTAAACAGAACTTAGAGATAGAGGGGGAAGACTGCCACAAAGTGCTGCCTGAGTGGGAGGTAGAGTCTCTACTGTGGAGGTGGTACTAAGGATTTTGAGTAGAGCGGTGGGAAACCGTTGTAAGGCTTAAGTCTGGGGATTTGCATGATGAAGTTTGCAGTTAATAAAAAAGTCCTGTTGGCAAGCCCTTGCATCAGTCTGCATCATACATTTATTGCACATTTGCACGCGTCAGGCAGAGTGTGGAGAATGGATTAGAACGGATGAAGGGGTACCAGTCAGATACTGTTAAAGTAGTCCAACAAAAGATGGTGGTTGGCTTGACTCTGATAGTGGCAGTGGATGCAGAGAGAGCTTCCTGGACAGAATCCTGGAGGAATCACTAGAGCTTGGGGATTGATTTCATAATAGAGATTGAGAACAGAGGAGGAACCCCAGGTTTATGGCCTAAGGATATAGGTAGATGGTGGTTTGCTTCCTGATATAGGAAACACTGGCATAGGAGAGATTTGTGGATGGTGGAGGGGTGGGGGTTGATTGATAAATCCGGTTGAGGACATAACTTTTAATAGCTGCAAGACATCACGTGTGTCTGGAGATCAGAGCAGATGGCTAGGCTAAATCAGAATGGATATAGGTGGTGTTGCTCTTGGAAAATTTAAAGTGGTTTGGCCGTAAGGACCATTTAAAGAGTAGTTGGAGAAATATAAGACGCTAGTAAGGAGACTGAAGAATATTCAGAGAGATAGCACTTTTTGGAGAACTGAAGGGAAGAAGAGTACTTTTAGAAGATGAGCACAGGCTCCTTTCCAGGCCTGTTCAGAATTCAGGCAAAGTAAAGGAACAAGGATAGTGTCGGCTGGATTTAGTGCCAGAAGGGCCATTTGTGATTTTTGTGAAATTAGTCTCCGTTGAGTGTGGAGAAAGAAAGCAGGCTTGGAACCAGTGGGGAATACATAGAAGGTGAACAAGCAAGTAGGTGTAACATGGATTAAACAGCTTGTCTTTGAAGTGGAAAAAGATGAATGATTGAGAAGATGGGGGAACTCCTAAAAAGAGACGAGAGAGACGATTTTTTGTGTGTGTGTGTTTTGCTTTGTGGAAGAAACTGATGAGGACAGTGAGCAGTGAGAAAAAGCTTAAAGGAAGGAGTGAAAAGTAAGTAGCTCAGGTTTCTCTTTGGAGTATGGTAGAAGTAGTTGGCATGGGATTCAAAGCAAAGTAGAGTTGACCTTGAGAGAATAGTAGGTCTTTTATATTAACAGATGGAAAGAGGGAAATATGGGTTGAGGACAGTGTTACGCCTGGGGGACTAGTGCTGACAGGAAGTAAGAGTGTCTCTCTTAAAAGCCGAGATCATTTACAGAGAGTGTTGGAGTTTCAGAAAATTATCAAAGACATTGAGACAGGTGGAAAACGTTGAACACAGTTGCTGAAAAATGAGAGAACAAATTTTCTGTGGAACATAATTGTTAAAAGCCCTGCTGAGTCAGTGAACTTGAATTTATAGTAATATTACAAGACTTTTGGTGGTATTGTTTTCTGTAGCAACACTCAGAAATCGGGGTATAGTATACAGATGTTGACAGCATATTGGGGCAGGAAATTCTGGAGGGAAATGAGAATCAGTGGTGAGTAGGAGCAAACAGCGGGATAAGGGACCAGAGGTTCTGGGGAGGAAGTCAGAGAATGGCTGTGAAGTAATTGAGCAAATATATTGGGAAAAGGAGCACTGTGGCCAGAGTGGAATGTCTTCATTTGTCATACCAGCGGTCAGGCATTTCAGAATGGTAAGATGTGGGTGTGATGGTACAAATGACTCTGGATATTTTGTTGAGGGTATAGAAGAAATTTCTTACTGCTTTGGGACTTGATGTAGATATTTGAAATAGACCTGATGATTTAGGATTTAGAGTTCATCTTAAGTATAACAAGAGTTTTTAGCAAATATTAGATCGTCCATATTTCTTGGGCATATTCTAAAAAGCATTCTGTAATCAAACCAAGATCCATTTCCATTGACTTCTTCCCAAAACTAAACTTTAAGTAGCAGGAATTTCAAATCAAGATGAGGTAGTGCTTTGATTCCTAAAAGGCCTTGTAGCTGAATCATCTGGTTTGCCTTGAGAAGCGTTTACCTTGGACTGTGTATTTCCTAGGTCAACTTCAAACCTCTCTTCCCCTTCCTCTTCAGGTGGAAAAGGACAAAGAGAGGGATTAACATAAATCGGCATAGTGCCAAGTACTATACTAGGAAGTTTAGATAAATTATCTTAAAGCATGTATTTCTTGTTATGGGTTGTGATTAAAAAAGTGTGGAAGCCCCTGAGGAAAAGCACATTCTTAAAACATGCAGAATTTAATGACTGCACTTTTGGTACATTCTGGCGCTGCATACAAAACAATCTTACATGGAACGATTAAGCTCGGGTGTTAATTTCATAAATAAAAGAATCCTCTATTAAGCATTATGTTGTTAATATAAATATTTTTGAACTGTTATTAGTGCATTAAATATCAGAAGTGATAATATTTACAAACTTCCTTTCTAGACTCGCTACCCCATGATGGAGAATCCAGAGATGTTGAGGAAAACAGCCGATGACTTTCTTAATAGAATTGCATTAACAGATGCTTACCTTTTATACACACCTTCCCAAATTGCCCTGACTGCCATTTTATCTAGTGCATCTCGAGCAGGAATTACTATGGAAAGGTACTGATCTGTGTTTTAACTTTGCTGAGTCAGTTTATTCCTTCCTTGGAGACTGAGTTTTTAAGTGAAATTAATTCACTTTGTGACTATAGTCCTTTATATCTACTATGGTTGGGAGGGTTGGTGAAGGCAACTGAGAATGGAAATGAAATCACCTTTTCAGGAAATCTTTAAAGATTGAGTATCTTAGAGCTGAGAGGATCCATTTTATGACTAAAGTAGAAGTAAATCCAGTGATCCTTGAAAGCTTAGCTCTCAGTATAGGACAAGTTTTGTAAACTGGTAAGCAGCATGTACACAGCAAATAATCTGCCTTGGTTTATCATTTATCTCCTGCTGTGGAGCGTGTGTGGCATGTGGAATTCAGGAAAGAACTGGGGAATGAATAATACTTGAGGGAATGTCCGAGTGAATTGCACTTGAGCTATAGATAGCTGATACATAAATGCCCATTGTGAACTCGGCTTTGCGATAAGCACTTTCCCTGAATTAAGTTTACTTGATTCTTTACAACAAAGTCTTATGCACAGATTAATTAAGCATTATTGTCATATTGATTTGTAACTTAAGCACAGGCTAGTAGCAAATTAGACTTTGTAAATTTTTATAATAATTTCTCTGTGGCCTTTAAAGTTCTGCCTGATTTTATTCCTGGAAAAAGCTGAGGAGGAAAGATGATCAGACTTTCTGAACGTAAACTGTTCTACACGTTTATAAGCCCCTCATCCATAATTTCAAAATCTGTTGATAATGGTGGCAGCAGACATGAACAGATGTGATTTCATCTTTATTCAACTTAATGGGAGTATGTATATGTTTCCTTACACAAATATGAGTGTCATGGATAACAGGTATCCTTCCACAGACATCACTGGACTGTTTCACATTTCATGGAGTATTCACCAGGTTCCCTTTCCAAAACATGAACAGTTTATGTATTTCAAAACAAATCCAAGATAAGGGATTGTGGGCTTAGGTTTTTGTTATGCCTCTTCTCCACAAACACAGCTCACCAAATGTGCATAAATCTAAACATTTAATCCCAAAGTAATCTATACCTCCACTTATTTAAGCAAAACTTTTTCTGAGCGCCTCCTATATACTATGCACTGTGCTGTTAACATGAACAAAGCTCTAAATCCTTGTTCTTGTTAGGAAAGACAGCCACAGATAATTGATGTCTTTGGAGATTAGGTGTGGAGCTTCCAGCTTCGAAGAGGAGAAAGCCTCTTTTCCACAATTCCGCTAACCAAATGTTTGATTATTTGTTTAAGCATCGTATCTTATGCAGTGTATATGCAGATTCTCCAATGGTGAGATTTTTCTGTTTTTCCTCAAGTAGATGAAGAGGGATGAAGCATCCTAAAGTCCAAATGAGAGTTTATGTCACCTTGAAAGTGTAGTTATAATTTCAGATAGCCAAAACTGAAATTGTGGTAATTTGGGCTCTTTGTAAATTAAATACACTTTTGAATCTCCCAGGGAATATAAACATGTGGGCTTTTTTTTTTTTTTTTTTTTTTTTTTTTTTTTTTTTT
>NW_024412377.1:89768553-89818437 GCF_014898765.1 Herpailurus yagouaroundi
TTGGGACAGAGAGAGACAGAGCATGAACGGGGGAGGGGCAGAGAGAGAGGGAGACACAGAATCGGAAACAGGCTCCAGGCTCTGAGCCATCAGCCCAGAGCCTGACGCGGGGCTCGAACTCAGGGACCACGAGATCGTGACCTGGCTGAAGTCGGACGCTTAACCGACTGCGCCACCCAGGCGCCCCTCAAATCACTTTTAAGTTCTCATTTACTTTGCAAACTTTGGGGATATGTTGGAGTTGCCTTTACATTTATTGCTGGTTTCAAAAAGGGAAAGCCCTTGTGCTGTTATATTCTGGATGATGCTTTAGATTATTACTCCTAGGGTGTTCTCTTGTTAGTTCTGAGTTTTCTTCTTTTACTGAATTTTTTTTCATCAAAATACTAAAATTCTAATTCAGGATTGAGATCGAGTTGCTAATTTAAAGCTTCATAGAAGCAAATGGTCTGGTCAGCTATCTCTTAGAACCAAATGTATCACCCTTATGATTAAGGGGTGGAAAGGAAAGGAAGAATGAAACCAAACAAATGAAGATGCCAAAAGTATGAGGGGTTTTAGGGAGAAAAGGAAAAGGAAAAAACTGGTAGTATTACTGATAACCAGAAATGCATTTTTATATCTAAAATTAATTCCCATCATAGATGATGAAGTTGTAATATCAATCTTAGTTGTCAGACTTACATAATAACTTGTAAATAATCTGTATAGTTTAAAAGATAGCAACAAAATTTCTTAATTGTCTTTCTTTTGTTGTAATTGTATTTCACCGTTTATTCATTTCACTATTTTTCAGAGGAATTAATAATTATTTTGCACTTGTGTTTGAAAGATTACTTACACCTCGAGAATCTGTTCACTTGGGCTTTTATCAATTATAGATCAAGCTCAGAATAACTAAATATTTGAATGTAGACATTGTATTTTCATGCTGCTGTCATTGGTTCTGAGAAAGGTAATTGGGCTTTACATCCACTTATAGAAAAGTATTAACACTTTTGATTTGGACTCTTTGCAGATATGATACAAAAGATTTGTAAAACATAAGTTGATATTCTTAACTGGTTTGAATACCTGTTAGTACCAAGAAGAGTTCACTTGATACTAAGGGGAGAGAGAAGCCTTCCTAGTGCCAGGCTCCAGCTCTCCTTCTTCCTATCTTTATAACTTTGGACAAGTTACAAAGTCATGACCTGTCTGTGCCTCTGACTCAGATTGGTCACCTGTCAAATGAAGTTAGATTCATAGGGTTTGTATATTAAGCACTTAACCATAGTGATAATCGATACTTTTAATGTTATTTGCATATCATTTTTTCTCTGAAAGCATATATATTACAAAATTTAGACAAATTAGTCTTAACATTAAACACCCTTTAAACTGAGTGGTATTAAATTCTTAAGACTAATAGTTATAGATTATAGTTCTGTGTTCAAAGTTTTGTTATTTAATACTTTTAAAGTAAGTTTTAAAATTGACCTTGATGAAATGAATGTGGAGGAAACGAATTTATGATGCCATATTACTCAAGATGCTGTATGTGTTCAATAGATTAAAACTTTTTCTCTGTTCTTTACTAGTTATTTATCAGAAAGTCTGATGTTGAAAGAGAACAGAACTTGCTTGTCACAGTTACTAGATATAATGAAAAGTAAGTGAAACAACTTTTATAAAATGTTCTTCTGTTACAAAGTCGCTTTCTAAATAAATATTATCTTGATATTTAACTTGAGACATAGATTATTGTTTAGATTTACTTTCATTGAATTAATATATCATGGAGGCATGAAGGATACATTGGTGGAGAACAAATAGAAGGTACTCTAAAGGAAGTACTTTTCACCCATATAGACTTAATAGGAGAGTGAAAATATAAGATTCAGAGAGGGTTAAGACTCAAAACAGACCTTTTCAAGTGTGCACAGATATGTGGTAGGCACAGAAAAAGATCTAAATGGAATCAAATCAAAGATAATACTTAAATTTGGTGTTCTGTTTTGTAATCAGCTCTAACTAGTTTATACATGTCATTTGCTAGTCACGTTGGTGTTACAGAAGCCATGGGTGTGATTTTTGCATTATCTGGGACACTTTTGGTGTCAGAACTCTTGGCGTGGTGGTGGCTGCTACCAGCATCTATTTGGTAGAAGTAAGAATGCTGCTAGACGTCTTGTGATTCAGCATAGTCTCACTAGGCTGAAAAGTGGCTCCCCAAAGACACCCATGTCTGAATCCCTGGAACCTGTGAATGTTGTTATAAAGTCTCTGCAGATGTATTAAAGTTAAGGATCTTGAGATGGGGACATTATCTTGGATATCCAGGTAGGGCATAAATGCATCACAGGTGTCTTTATTAGTTAGAGAAAGGCAGAGGAATGGACGTTTGACAGAGAAGCCATTGTGAAGATAGAGCACAGAGACGGCAGCCTTGAAAATCGGGAGTGATATGGCCACAAGCCAAGGGGTACTGGCAGCCACCAGAAGCTGGATTTTCCCCTGGAGCCTCCAGAGGGAGCCTGGCTCAGCTGACATTTTGATTTTGGCCCATTGAAACTGATTTCAGACTTCTGGGCTTCAGAACTGTGAGAGAATAGCAGACTTGGGAAACAAATCTTGCCCCTCATGACAGAGAATTTTCTAGCCCAAACTGACACTGCTGAGTGCCATTGTTGAGAAACCCTGTCTTAAGGTTGAGTAGAGATCAGCCAGCCCTGTCCTTCCTTCTTGCCCATGTCGCACTGAATGCTCATGGCCACTAAGCTCTAGGATTCAGTCTGTTGTATTTGTCCCCCAAATTTTTTGTGGTATTTGTCCTTGGTAATTAAATATGCAGTTGAAATAATAAACCAATAAAATAGCATAAAGATCGCTATTGCAGAAATGGGTAAATGGGTGTACTTTTTATATTGTTTATGTTTTAAAAGTTAAGATGCTTCAGAGCATGTAAATATCATTCCTTGATTCTCTCCTTGAAATTGAGGGCTTCCTTTCCTCTTTAATTGAGAATGATGGATTTGTGATTTATGAATCATAAAACTGTATGTCTTCAGTTACACCACTAGAGGGTTCACTTCCAAAGCTAATTGTGATGTGGCTAGAGATCTTCATTAGGATCTTGGAATTTAGTGGGTAAAATGGGCCTTAAAGATAACTCACAGTGCTCCTTGTACACTGACAATTGATTACTGATTTCTTCTCAAGGATCTTTAATTTACTCCACTATTTTAACATGAAGGAAGGATAGCTCTTGACAAAACATTCAGAGCTTTAACGATAGTTAAGGTATCTTATTCATAAGTTTTTGGAACAAAGATACTGTCCTCAGAGTACGGAGTCATCAGTATTCAGTTGAAAACACTCCATTCTTTGCAGTATGAAATAAGCCAGTAGCTCTCCCTGTTTGAGCATGTGGCCAGCTAATAATAAGCCCTGGATCTCTCATCAGTCCCCTGAAAAATCTTGAGGTTTATATTCTTAGGTTTATTGTAGTTGAATAATATTAACAGACCAGGGTAGAGGATCGTTCTGCAATTATTAAGTCACTGACAAAGTAGTTTGCTTTTAGCCTGAAGAGAACATTTTTGTTTTCTTGGCGATGCTTTATCGTATAGGATCTGCATGTTGTTGAAGTGAAGGACCATTGACACATTTTACTAAGCATCCTCCCTTAATTACATGTCATCTAATAGTGATTTCCTTTGTAAATAAGAAGTATAACCTATGGACCACCATCTGTAGGACAGAATGTTATAAATACAGTTGGTGGCAGGAAACAAAGCATGTTCACTAAATCATGGGATTTATAAAGCTTTAAACCTGAGCAGAAAGTGACCATGGTGGGATTTGGAAAAAAACTGACTAGAATGTAGAACATGGTTATTTTTGTGCTGTATGTGATATGGGCTAACCAGCAGACAGCTCTAATTACTTGAAGTGTGCTGTTCGTTGGATTTTAATGCAGAGCAATGCAAATCCTGATAATAATAATAATCACATTTCAAGAGTTTTGTTATTCCCATTATAAGGTGGGACAGTTCTCCGCTCCCTTTTGGGAAAAGACTTTTTATTATCTGTTATAAATCTTTTTATCCACTTAGGTATGAGAAACTTGGTAAAAAAATATGAACCACCCAGATCTGAAGAAGTTGCTGTTCTGAAACAGAAGTTAGAGAGATGTCACTCTGCTGAGCTTGCCCTTAACATAATTACGTAAGTAGATGTGTTATTTGACAATTGTCAAGTCTAGCTCATCCTTAAAATAAGTCATTTAATTGGTAACTGCTTTCGCGGGGAAAAATGACTTCCTCCTTAAGTTGGATTTTTTTAACTGAGTGGACATTTCTAACAGGATAAACACGAGGTAATGGTCTGGTTTTCGTAATACAGTTCTCCTGCTATGACTAATGTGTTCTTTGGCTTGCAGGCCCTGTCCCATTCTTTTACTCCTTGTGGGGTCTCTAGAGTCTTTCTCAGGAGTCTTTGAACCTCTTCTTGCTCTTTTAATCTTTGGGTTCTTGGCAGGTCTGATTGATACCTTGTCTGAGGGAGCAAGTGTACTGTTCCAGGTTTCTATTAGGTAGAGTAGGGAAAGTTGGCTTATTTTCTTTCAGTGGTAAACTTTATACTTAAGGAAGACCTGTAAGGTATCTTACCGATTTGTAGGCTAAGTGTGGCAGCTAGAGAATTCAGGTTCTTGATGCTTTGCAAATTGAAGGATCCACTCAAACCTAATCTTTCAGGAGTTTGAACAGTTGGGCGTCCAGACACATAATAAGAATGGAAAAACTATTTTCTATTTTCTGTGGAATGCATTCTGATTCAAAGGTTCTACCTTACTTGTTAGTATTTAGTGGGAATGAGCCCTGGCATCTTATAGCTAAGGATGTATCTAAGATGTTATCTCTATAGTTGGTAAATATACTCGATTGGATAATGAGAAACCAGAACAGTGTTCCATGGCCTTCAGATCCAGGTACACATGAGTCAAACTGTGTAAGTAGGAGATTTATGAAGCATGCCAAATATGGGTCTACTTTATTATATTCATAACTATAATTGCAAAGCATGGCTTAGCATAGGACTTAAAATTGGTAGATTTCACTCCTGGGTTTCAGTGGTAACTCATAGGAATGAAAGAGAGGTTACAGAGAAGTAAAGAAATGTTGACTTTGGTAAGTAAAATTATTACAGCACTGATCATCATCTTTCCACATAAATTTTGAAGGGACTGGCAAACTCTGGCCCAGAGGCCAAATGTGAACTACTACCTGTTTTTAGAAAGACTGGTCTTGGACCAGAGACATACCCATTAATTTGCATGTTGTCTGTGGCTGTTTTCACACTACTGCCGGAGTTGGTTAGTTGTGACAGAAATGGACTGTATGACCTACAGGGTGTAAAATATTTACTTTTTGGCCATTTAAAGAAAAATTTACCACCCTCTGGATTAGACCACTGAACTATTAATCTACCCTTCTAGCTAGATAACTGAATGGCCCAGCCCGTAAGCCAAAATTCTAAATTGCCAGAGTACTACCTCTTACTCCCAAGTTACTATCTGCTTTACACTATGTCAAGCAAATTCTGCATATCCATGAGTACTTGAGAGGTGCTTTTAAAAATGCAAGCAAATATATTGCTTACATTATAAAATGCAAGCAATAAATTACTAGAAAAATGAAATAGACAAAATATAAGCCTAAATTTTATTAGATTCAACTGACAAAATCAACAAAATTACTGTAAAAGTTTCTAAACACACACTCAGTTTCTGTACTTAATCTTCTTGCATAGTGGAAATGGTTCCTGGATTGACCAGCACTGGTCCGTGGACCACACTTAACAGGCATTACGTTAGGATAAAATATTTGTTTTCTTTATAAACTCCTTTACCTTTTTTCCATTACACAAGTAATAACTACATTGTCATTATTAAAGTCCGCTGATTCAGGTAAACCAAAGTTCTGTTAGATCAAAACCCAAATCCACTTGTGACCTCGGGTAATTTCTAGGTGGTTTACCTTTGCCATCATTTTCTCTGCATGTGTGTCTGAGGAAGTTTGTTTTTTTCTCTTCATTACTGTTTTCATACATATTGTACATTTAATAGTATGAATCTTTAACTTTTATCAGTCTGGGTGAAAAAAGTGATCACATTGGTATTTTAATTTGCATTTCCTGTATTACTGTGAGGCATTGATATTTCTGTATTCAACATTTATATTTCTACTCCTGTATTGCTTGCTTATAACCTTTGAGTGGTTTTCTGGTGTTATCTTCTTGATTTGTAGCTCTTTTTATATTTTATATACTTTTCAAATATATCTTACACCTGTTTTCTTCTGTTTCACCTTGTGATAGATTTCTTCTGTTTTACTTTGTGTTGTTTTACACCTTTATATCTCAAAACCTTTTCCTACCCTAAGTTAATCTACATTTTGCTTTTTGTTTAGCTGTCAAAACTATTTAGAATTATTCGTGAACGTTCTGAGGTAGAAATCTTAATACTCATTTTTTAAAATCAGTAATGTTATGCTAGTCACTTTTTAAAAAATTCATAATTTTTCTCAGTTAAATATTCATTGTATATTAAGTTCCTATGTATAGTTGTTTTTTTGCTTGTCTGCTCTGATTGTTGATCTATTTAAATCTTGCTAATCCCATACTTTAAGTTACCATATCTCTTATATATAGTGTTATGATAACTGGGACAAGGGCCCCACACTGTTCTTTCAGATTCTTTGGCTATTTTTGCAGTCTTTCACACATCAGAGTTATACTTGAAAGGTTCCAGGAAAAGCTTTATTAGGACTTTAGTTAGAATTGCATTGAATGTAAAGATTAATTTGAAAGATACTGTCTTCCTATCTGTCGTAGTTCATCTCTTTTCATTTATGCAGGCTTTGTTCTTTAGCAGATACATACGTACCATTTACCAGCCTTGCTAGTTTATTTTGTAGTTTTTGTTACCAGTATTCGATTGCTTACTGATGGTTGCTCAATCATAGGAAGAAGAGGAAAGGCTATGAAGATGATGATTATGTCTCAAAGAAACCCAAACATGAGGAGGTATGTTGTCCAAAGGTAAATTTTAAGTTACTCTTGTTGTATAATTTGGTCTGACCATACTGTTAAGATTTTATCATTCCAGAACATGAGTATTAGAGAGGTGTGGGCTTTGAAAGCCTTCATTTTCATTTTCTTGCACCCTTCTTTATGTCCATTCTCTTATTATCTTAGCCTATTGTGAAGCAGTATGATTGTTACTTGACGAATTCTTCCTGTGATTATGGAAGGCAGCAGAAATAGAACATTTTAAATTTTTGCTATTTGACTCTCCCAGGATTCTTCTCTTATCCTTTTTTTAAAAAAATGTACCTTATAAGTTAGATATAGATTAATAGGAGGCAAAAGGTCACAGTTGTAACCTTTACTCGTCATTGGTGTAGTCTGGTAAGACCAAGCCATATTATTCTAAGATTGAACTACCACAAAGTTTCCTGGTTGATTTACCTTCCTATAATCAGCAGAGTAAAAGTAGAACATTTTCTTAAAGGGAGGCAAGGAAGTAAACATTAATGTTATGCTTCAGTGTAATGTTATTCTTACTACATTTTCTTTCCTTCTTAGGAAGAATGGACTGACGATGACCTGGTTGATTCTCTCTAACCATTTGAAATTGACTTTTCAATGCTAACTAATCAACAGAAGGATGAAACCTATCTGGCATTTAAGTTTATTTAAAAATGAAATGACGTGAAAGCATTAAAGATAGTAAATTTTCTATTTTTGTTAGTTAAATTTTCTTCCCTTTCAGGATAGCTTTATGTGAAATAAAACCTTTTCAAAGGGGCCAGAATAGCACCTGGTTTAGATAGTCTTGTCCCATCATGACTAATATCAAATTAATCTTTCTATAGTAGTGAAAGCTGTAATTTATTTGCCTGTATGGTTTAAAACAAATTACAATATGCAAACCTATTTTTTAAGGAAAAGCACAAAAGTTAAAAAAACCGAGTAGTCTGCTTTAAATGTGCTAGGGAATGTTTTTCACTCTCTACAAGCCTTTGTATAAATGGTTTCTCAAATGTCACTGTGATCTACTTAACTTTTTGTAGGTTACTACTGAACTACAAAATGCGCTTCAGCTGTCAAGTGGTGGTCAGTATGTGTTTTCCTCAGTTACCTGAAAACATTACCAAATAGGTTTCTAAAAGAGAAATCAAGTAAATATGCAGTCGTTTATTTTTTTTAATATTTTTTTAATGTTTATTTTTGAACGAGAGATAGAGCAGGGGAGGGGCAGAAAGAGAGGGAGACACAGAATCCAAGCTTTGAGCTGTCAGCACAGAGCCTGACGCAGGGCTTGAACTTCATGAACTGCAAGATCGTGATGCACGCCGAAGTTGGGACGTGTAACCAATTGGAAGCCACCCAGGCATCCTGGTAAATATGCAGTCTTGAATAGTTGTCTCGATAAAAATATTAAGTTGCTATTAACCAGTAGATAGGTGTTACAGTTACTAAGAATTTTTCAAATTAAACATGTTTAAGAAGTTTAATTCGAATTGAAGGGAGTTGATATTAAATGTAAATCCACAGACCTCTGTGCCAATTTCCTAAGGTGCAAATAGGGAAAATAATCACCTATGTTTCCTAGGATTAATTGGAATAGTGGTTGCCTATATTAAGCGTTAATAAATGTTGTATAGAAATAGTATTCAGGTATTTAACTGTGATTTTACTATTCTGTTTTATTCATAATTTGGAACCAAATTATGGATGTCTGTTGAATTTTTTCTGGAATACTGGTTGAAGGAATTCGGCAAAACTCGCCCGTGAATCTGAATGTTATGGATACACAGCTTTTCTCAATGTCTGTGCATCCCAGGCTGCACCTTCCATTTAGAATATATTTTAATTACATCTCAGTATTTGAGGACAGTATTTACTATATGCATATTCTTCTAATAATTTTTTATATTTTAGGTTTTTTATTTTTAGTTCCTTCTCACTTTAGAATGAGGAATGAAGTTCATTAAGTGTGATTTTATAAAAGTCGAATAGAAGAAGCTTAAGTTGACCATTTTCCAGTGCATTCCAAGTTATGTAGCAGTGCTGCTAGCCTCTAGACAGCACTGCGGAGTGTTGGTAATTTACCTTGTTTGTCTTTTAGGTCAGTAAGCTTTGGCATCTGAGCAAGGTCCACATTTATCTCTGCAAAGTCTCCTACCCAGCCCCATTTTAAAAGTTTTAGTTACTGCAAGTTCCACCCTACAAAGGTAAATGACGTTTCCTATTCCAGCTTAAAAGATAAACGTGGCATTAAAATGTGATCAGTGGTGGAGAACGCGATTGCCTAGTGCTAGAATTTGGACCTCTTTGCTCCATGTCCCTTCTGGTCTATCCTTCATTCTGTAACCCAAGTGGGATACTCCCGTAAAGCAGGAGTGACGGAAAAGTAAAGTAATGAAATTGACACCAAGAGAAAGGAGCACAGGGCTGTTGAACACCACTGCTCACCTGCCTCCACAGAAGGCTTTTCTGCCATGTACTACTTTTTGTGTGCCTTCCCCCTCCTACACCATCGTAGGAGGGAAGGAATTGTTACTTGTCTTTTTCTTACTAGGCCTTGCTCTGGTACTAAATTTGAACTGCCCCTGAAGGAGAAAGAAAATAATGAAATGAAATGCTTAGCTGGATTTAGACAATTATTCAAGATATCCCTTGGTTTTATTTTAACTTAACCCTTGCGAATACTTCACAAAAATACATATACAGAAGCAAATAAAACTATACAAACTAAATATGCAGCAGATAGAACAAGTAGTCAGAAGTTCAAAGATGGAGAACTGTTTAAAAACATCAGTTTGGAAATGAATACTTTCAACAAAAGCATTCCAGGTGTTTTTAAACACAAAATAAATTGGTAATGTATACAATGGATGAATGGGGAACATGCCTTGATCAGTACAACGACCAATAATATTTATTGAATTCAAACTATTTACTGTTGTAAACATGTAACGAAAGCATCATGAGATCTAAATACAGTCTTTGACAATTCCAACAAAATAAGTGGTATGTTTAAAAAATAAAGCTGATGAGCAATAGATCCATTCTATATATTTTCTTTCAACAGTTCCAGCAAGAGAAATAGCACAGTATTTTAAAAAAGTATACAGCAAAGATTGTTCCTATTATAATGGCAAACTCTGGAAACTGTAAATACAAATAGTCAATGAACAGTCAAACGGTCGTATTCCTAATGAGGAAGGAGTTACAGTAAGAACAGTCAGTGATCCAGTTATCCTCAATTGTCAACAGAATCGTTTTTCTTGTCAGTTGGTTTCATAGTTCTTTTTGGCAATTGGATGTAGGGAAAATACATTTTCCAAGTTCAAGATACAGTCATAGCATTTTGTTGTGTGAAAGGTGATCTGTACACCAAGGCTCAGAAGTTGGTAAAGATTGATTCCGTATGTGGAAAAAGTGCAAATATCCTGCACAGATAGCTTACAAAAAGCTGCTGGCACACTCACCAGCAGAATCTTGGATTTTGTTTGCATAGCTCACACATCACTGGAATGTGGAAAAGTGTGCTATTTTTTGGCAAGAGCAAAGGAGACATTATACTGACGTGAATTACCGTGTTGGGCGTGCTGCACTTGGGCGAAGGCTGCTACCTGACATCATTAGTTTTTGTATACTGGTTTTGTTTTTGTTGAAGCAGTTCTGTTATGGCCAGGAGCTTTTTCAGTACATGCTAAATAAACAAAGAGAACAGTACAAAAATAATTAGTAAATAGGTAACAGTTTGGTCAAATTTGAGGGAACCTGGAGTTGTAAAAAGCCATTATCAATTCAAAAGAATTCAAAAACTATTAACCATTCTACTCAAAAGATGAAACCGTAAAGGTTTCTATTCAGTCCTTGACTCAGTATTTTTGTACACTTTTAAAGTAAGTAAATTCATTTGTGTGGCATTCTCCTATCTACCTAGGATAGAACATCTTTCCAGAAAACATTTATTATAAATGACACATACATCTTAAACCCTGTAAGATGATGGAAGGACATTCAATTTGCAGCCTACTGAATACTTTAAGATTATGGAAGAAAAAGGACTAGGCCTAAAATTTTTTAGTCAAATTGTCCAGTAAGAATTTTATTTTTAACTTAAGGCAGTCCATAATAAACTGCACCAGGTAGGGAGAAGACAGTATACATACCATGGACATGTAAGGAGGCCAGTGGCACACATCCTGCCCAAGCTTTTAATAAGCCAGAGTGTTATCTAAACTTGAGGATTTGGGGTTGAAGAAAACTCAGAGTCCCCAAACACAATGTTTTAATCTCTTCTACAGGGTCCCTGCCAAATGAATGGCCAGGCTAGTGACAGTACTCAGAAGAGCTTAATAGAAATGGCATCTTCCCACGCCATGCTCCAGAATCTCTGAATCTGGAGCTTGCAAGTCACTTGGCCATGCACTGCATATGTGAGAGAAAGAAAACGCCACCTCACTATTGACTTCATTGTTCATTTGCCATCTTCAGAAATCACTGAAGTGTGTGAAACACATCATCGTTTGAGGTCACAGTGTGCAGTATCAAACATACATAATTTTAGCCTGGGTCCACTATTCCTTTGCCAAGATCTTGGTGGAGTTGTGATTCAGATTCTTAAAAATGTAACTGAGAACAGTTTTGACCATAACTCAGCAAATTCCCTCTCAATTTTATGCTGACATTCTGCTTAAGTGTTAATCAAACATCACTGTTAGTGAAGGCTGGCAAAAACCTACCTGCTGTGCACCCCGTTCATTGCTGAGTGTTCGCAGTTCATCTGAATGGGCCACACAAATCTCATGCAGTGCTGCTAAATCACGAGACAGGTCAGTTCTAGAATGCTCTGTAGTGTCCGGAAGTTCAGGTACATTCTTTAAGAGAATCATAAAACTGCATTTACATACACAAATCTTTATAGTCACTTCTGAAAAGATCCTAATTGCTTATAGTAGACAGAATTTTTAACGTAATATTCTCTTAAACTTTTCTTAATGTTCTAAGGACTTACTGAAATGTAACATTCAGTGCTAATTCTGATAAAACACAGAATGTGTGACCTCAGCATTCACATCAAACCTAGGTTCTGGTTTTCTACCACATAATGGCAGAATATTGTACAGTACTGTTATTCTAAATAAATGGGTTTCCTAAACTCCTTTATTAAGAGTTCTGGGTTTTACTGATCTGGTATATAGGCAAAAAAACCCCAAAAAGACAAAACAACACAGTATAACAGCTAATCTGGATTAAATGCAATCTAAACTTAAAATGCCTCTGTTCTTGCAAACTAAACTTCATTATTCAGCCGGTATATTTTGTTTGACTTTATCAGTATATATAAGAGTTACACTGTGAAAGTGTGATGAGAACATGTCAGGCCTGTAATTATCTGTGGACTATGCCCAAAACATTTGGTTATGTGTGGAAATGATCACTGTTAATTATGATATCTTCAGGTAACGTTCATTAAACAACTTAGTACTTTATTAGCACTAAATAATCAATGTTAGTTTCAGCCTGAGAATAAACTTTAACATGGGCTCAGCCTGCTGGTAGTTTTGAATAAATCCACTCCTCTCCCTAATGGTGATAATACTTGTTAATTAACTCAGTTATTCATTTATTCATGCAGTGAATGAAGGATTACAGAAATGAAAGACTGTAAGTGCCTAGGTCACTCAGTTAAGTGTCTGACTCTTGATCTCACGTCATGATCTCATGGTCTGTGGGTTCAAGCCCCACATTGGGCTCTGCCCTGGCAGTGCACAGGCTGCTTGGGATTCTCTCTATGCCTCTCCCCTGCCTGCCCTCTTGTTCCCTCTCTCTCAAAAAAAAAAAAACAAAAAACAAAACAAAACAAAAACTACAGTATTTGCCTTCAGGGAGCCTGCAGTCTCTGTAGAAGATACGTAAACGAATCACAGCAACACAGAGATATCAAAGATGTGCAGAGGACTCCTGGGAAGCAGAACAAAAGGTATTTGATTCAGGTTTAGTGCTCATCAAAGCCCTTCTGAAGGAGATACTTCAGGTGAGTGCTGAAAGATGAATTTGATTTTTGCAGGTGGTAAAGGAATACAAGAGCGTGAGGAGACAGAGTATTGGGAATTTGAAGCGCTTTGAAAGGACACAATTTGAGGCCTAACTAGGAAAATGAGGAAGCGGGAATGTTGACACTTGTGGAGTATGAATGGAGTCCTAACCATTAATGTCAAGAATCTAAAAACTAGAAATATAGCTTAAGATAAAGCTAGCTGGTATTAAATACTGGACAGTTTGATGATTGTTTTTTTGAGAGTGTGTGTGAGCAGGGGAGGGGCAGAGAGAGAATCCAAAGCAGGCTGTCAGCAAAGCCTTGACGTGGGGCTCAAACCCCCAAACCACAGGATCATGACCTGAGCCAAAGTTGGATGCTTAACTGACAAGTTACTGAGGCGCCCCTTGACAGTTTTCAATTTTTTCAATCCTTGACCAGCTGTGTTTTTTTGATAATCAGAAATACTGGTATCTGCGAAACTTCCCTGAGTTCATATATAAGAAAGATGGACATTTGGCATTGGCCCCTGTATTTCTCAAATTTATCCTAAGTGTAAACTTACGCTGTAAATAACTTTTTACACTTGTTTTTATCCCTGAGGTTGCAAACTCAGTGCTGGTTGCTTTCATTGCATACTGGTGTGGCTGTGTTTTTAACTGAATTTGAATACCTTAAGGCAGGACATGGGTACCTCAGTCTCCTACCGTAGCATTCCCTAATGTCATACACCTGGCTAAAGTGATCACCTTTTTCATAAACCTGTTTTTTTATATATGAACTGGATCACTAATGTATTTTAGTTTTTAATTCAATGTCTGAAAATCTACAATCAAGAATATTCAACTTTACTAATACAGGATCTTATAAATTGTGTGTATATATGTATACATAGTATTTGTATACAATTACATATATACACATAAAATACATATATATAATATATAAATTCCCTGTTTTATCATTACAGTTTATTTATAAAGGCCCAATTAAGACATAGGTAGTACCACTAAGTGAAGTGTAACACTAAATCCATGTATTTTATTCTAGAAAAGCCTCAAGAACACTCATTCCAGTCTATTTATTTAACCTGGTCAGATCTGAATCATCGATCTTATTTCAAATGCCATACACTAGCAGTTAAGTAAATACAACAGATTATCAATACAGTAAGGAGATTGAACAGCTAAAAGATAATGAACGTCAAGACAGAAATAAACATAAGTACTACAAAAGCCATAGTGAATACTTGGCATAAACCATTTAGTGTAGGAACAAATGGTTAAAATGAAATAATCTGGGAAAGCAGACAAAAATAGGCAGCTTTTTGCTTTGTTTTTTCCCAGATGGAAAATCTAAACTATTGCTTAAATACATTAACTCTCAGCTATATTAACTATAGGTCTTAAAGTACTTCAAAAGTTACACACATACCCCAAGTTCATCTAAAAACATGATCATACGATGTTTGTTACTTTTGATAAATGGATTGACACCTTCCATATAGGGCTCCTAAAAACATAAAAACAAAAACCTTACAATTTATAGATCAAAAACAAACACTGATCGATAACCACCATACATGTAGCAAGAATTCTTACAATCTAATTATGCCCTTCAATAGCAATACATGTTCACAAGAATTAATTTAACCATACAAATTTGTCTTCTAATAAAAGCAAATAACTGAGAAACTGGAATCTTTTTAATGAAATAAATTCTAGATGAAAAGAAAACAGCAATGACCAATAACTTTTGACTTCCCGAAAACTTGACTGATAGCCTAGTTTTGACCAGAAGCCTTACTGATAACATAGTTGGTTAACACTTATTTTATGTTACATATATTCTCTTCTGTATTATTACAATAAAGCTAAAGAAAATACTAAAATCTTAAAATATTACCGTACTGTAATAGCCATAAGTGGACCTGTACAGTTTGAACCTGTTGTCAAGGGTCAACTAATTCAGATAGAATTACTGAGAAACTATTATTTGCCAACTGCCAAGATAAACATGAGCCAAACCCAGAGGTTAGAATGTAGCAGACTACAGATAATTAAAATGCAGTGCACTCAAGACTGCAACAGGAATATATACTACTCACAACCTGCTTCAGGATTCAGATAAATTCAAATGCTAAACCATACTACAAATTGCTCTCCATTCTAAAATCTTAAGCCTGTTTAAAAACGTGCTATGTTGTAAAACAAAAAAGGCTTAACACAAACTCTTTTAAAATCAATAACAAATGGTAAGGAACTCTAGTCAATTCCAAAGAAACAGACATGAAAAGTAGAAGTAACATTATGGTTAGCAAAAATCAAAAACAATTAATAGTCACTGACTTTTGGCAAGGATCTGAAGAACAAAAAGTCCTACCTAAGAATTTTACTCCAAAGTTAAAGGAAGTAACTGGACAATTTTGAAAGTATGTATGGATACTTGTTATAGCAGTATTTATAACAGTGACAAGTTGGAAGCCATCTAAATAATGAGTACAGGAGTATTTAACACCTCCATGACAACATAATCATTAAAAATAACAAAATAGTTGTACAGCAAGAAGTTTGTTAAATACTGACAAAATCAGGCACCACGGTATGATCACCACTAAATATTAACAATGCTTAGGAAGTGGGATCATAGATGGATGTTTTAAAAACTCGTCTGAGTTATTTACAGTAAATGTTTATGATGAATTAATGAGATGGATTAAGGTATGTTTAAAAATATACTTAGTGATTTTCTTTATAAAATAGCCACTATTGAAAATCTACCTAAACTGTCCATATTTCATGGTTTTATTATGTCAAAATTTCATTTGTAAGTGGCATTTTAAAGTATCAAAAGGTTTTACCTTAGCTCCAAATTCCACAAGATTTGCTAAGTTCTGCACAGATTTAGCCACTAATATCAGTGTTCTTGCAGCAATAGGAGACGGGGAATCTATGAGAGAGAATTGGGCACAGGTAATGACACTGACTCCAAAGGCATTTTCAGGTAAACATTATAAATTTAGCACTTTAATATTTCTTTACTGGGGGCCCCTGGGTGGCTTGGTTGGTTAAGCGGCTGACTCTTGATTTCAGCTCAGGTCATGAATGATCTCATGGTTCATGGGTTCAAGCCTCATGTCAGGCTCTGCGCTGACAGTGCAGAGCCTGTTTGGGATTTTCTCTCTCCTTCTCTCTCTACCCCTCCCCTGCTGGTGTACTCTGTTTCTTTCTCAAATAAACATTAAAAATAAAATTTATTTACTGTTAAAAATACTAACACTCTTCCATTTAGAGCTCAATCTTTTTTGGGAATTACATGACCTGTATAAATCAAAAAAGTTAAAGGGGGTAAAGTTAAATAAACTGATCAATATTTATAGTTTGTGAAAAGGTTGGTGCTACAAGACTCAGCAGTTCTCAACTGGTTGGTATTTCAGAACACCTCAAAGCCTGCTTTATCTTTATCGCTAAAGAAGGGTCATTCCACAAACCCTTCATGACAATTTGCAAAACTAATTTCAACCCACTCACGTTAGCAATTTGCAGTCTGTGCACTTCCCTACTCCCAATCTTCCAGTGACTACAAAATCACTTTAAAGCTCAATAACAAAGATAACATCTGGGACTTCTGCTTTATTTTAAGGAGAGAAAAAAAAAAAAACAACTTAGAATAGTATAGAATAAACTATGAAGATTAGTCAGGAGACCTTTCCCTATAGGATGTACATAGTAGGCTACAAATGAAAACTGTAGCTATTACATAACAATTACTTAACAGTAAAAATGCATAGCTAAGTCTATTTGTCTAATTTTAGATTGTACTTTTAATCTTAAGCTGAACTATACATAAGTAGTGCCTGGTGGCTAGGAGGCCAACATTCAGATAAACCAGTCTCTCCAAAATCTAAACTCTAATTCTTAATAGAACCAGAGATTTAACCATTTGAGTAGCAACAGAAGATAATGACAGACATCTGGTGACTATAATAAGGTAAAAATTAAGATTTAGTCCAAAATATGTTTAAATACAACTTTGAGCTTCTAATTATCAAAATAAAAACGGTTCAGGTTCCTTCTGTTCCTAATGGCTCATTATTACATTTGGAGTCACAGGGATCACCGTTCCCCTTTCTTCCAAAGAAGCCTACGGCATCTGGAAGTCCTTCCATAATAGATACACGGGAAATAAGCAAACCCAAATCTGCTTTGTTGGGAGTTTAAACTGGCCAATTAAAACCTCTCCTCTCTACAGGGCCACAAGTATTCACAGAGCACTACTGAACCTGTAGCTATCATTTTAATGTGACCTGAAAATACAACTTGCAGTGGTAGTGATAGAGTCTAGTGTGGACTAAAAGCACAAGGAAAGCTCTTCCCAACCTGAAAAAGCCAAGTTGCAGATTGGAAAAAGTCATCATAATGTGAGTTTCAGACACAGGTAGGGATGGTGAAAGAGTGACACGTGTCTAGTCACGCCACCTCAGGCTTGAGATATTAGATAGAAAGAAAAGGTAAGTAAAAGAGAGGGTAAATAGCAAAAGGAAGGAAGAAGAAAAGGGCACTTTGGAATGTTTATGTCAAGTTTTAGAACTTGATAATAAAAAATCAGATGTCAAAGATAAAATGAGATACAAGGTAAAAAAATAAAATCAGATGTCAAAGATATAATTTTATTCTAATTCTTTTAATTTTAAAATTTTATCAAAAGCTGATTACCTGAGATGATATTAAACATCCGTGGATTCAGGATGGCAGGACAGATAAGTCGAAGAAAAACAAAACCACTGAATGGGAGGGAAATTTTCTTTTTTAGAAAACTATGTATGTTACATAAAAATAATAAAAGTTTTAATACTTGTAGAACCATGAACTATGAATTAATATAAGGAAGCCCAAACATAGCTTCAAGAAAATAATAAGCTAAAGTATCTTACTCTAAGAACATGTATCTCTGCTTCTTATACTAGTTGCTTTTCCCAAACTTGGAGTTTTCAGTTTATTCTGGGAAGATTTAGGTTGTATCTGTAACATTTACGGTCTTGGCAACTCTTTATTTATCCCGCGCTAGTAGTGCATCTTACACTTGCTTTGAGGAAGGAGTAGTATTAGGAACATTAAGAATTTCTGAAATACTGTAGGAGTACAAATAAACCTTTTTATAGATACATAGTCCTGTACGGTCCTAAAACTTATATTCTCTCATTTCTTTCTTTACTTCTTTAAATAGAATAGCCCTGTAAAGTTGTTATAAATTAAGTTGATTATTCTGATTTTGTTAATGAATTACCAAAGTAAGAGCCCACTGTAGTAGGGAAAAGTGACTTCCTGGTAAGTGAAAATGTATTCAATTTAATGTTGAAAAGCTTTTATGATAATAAAGAAAAAGACCTCACCTTCTCCATTACAGAGAGGGTAAACCAACTCCTCAGCATTTACTTTCCAACATCACAACAGTTCACTTCTTTTTGGACTCTTAGAAATGGTTGTTACTTCTCAGATAGCACTTATTGCAATTGTAATACACAATTATCAGCTCTTTAACTACCTCTTTTAAACTAATTTGTGAAGAATCTTGCATAAATTTTGCTTGAAAACATTTTAATAAAGTCTTTGAATCTGAAATCTCACCTACCAACATTTAATCATGAAAGAATTTCAGTATGCAAGTCTACTTTCTGTGTATTTTTAGAGGGAATTTAACTTTAAAAAGGATACTAGGACCTACACTAGGGTCAGAAATCATCACCTTGGGCATAAGTGCCCCTTAAAAACCCTATAGTATCAAACAATTCACATAGCAGAATTTCCTGCTGCATTTGCTTAACAATTATACTCATTTGAAACTGAGTTTACAAAAACTTTAATTTACATCATATACACAACTGTGCTGAAACATGCTTATAATTATTTTCTAATTCTCAGTCACTACTGAAGCCAAGACATACAGAATCTACAGTTCTTTAACACAGATGTCCTATCATTACTAACCAAGAGAAATTTTAACTGTAGAAAGAGTAGAAAACCTCTTTTACAAAACTCAGGCTGGAGGCAGGATTAACACACATTTTCAAAATCACCTGTATAGTATTTGTGTCTTGAGTGGTTGTCTAACTTTTTTTTAATGGGACATAAAATGACTGACAGTATATATTCTCCATAATATCTTATTATTAGACTGCTATATTCTCTGATGCTTTTGCACTGAATCTCCAGTTGTCTTCAGTGGGCTGGATGTACTTAACAAAAGCCTATAATAGCTTAGAGATTTTGACTGGATCTTAGAAGCCTGGCCTTTAGTTCTGCCTCAGCACTACATGACCTTAAGCAAACAATTTTAACCTCTTCTAGAGCTGCTTCCTTATTGGAAAAGTAAGTTAAAATAATGATAATGAAGTCCCTTTGTGTAAGATACAACATTCTGTGACTTGCCAAAGCAATTCCTCCTAATTACTGCACAGCAGGCACACAGAAACACAGCTTCACAACTAGACTGGAGATTAGCCCAGAGTCACAGACTATTATAAACCAAACAGTCAGTATCTCAAGGGTCAAATATTGCTCCTCCTTCTTAGCACCACATCAATTTGTCCCACTCCTCCCACTGTCCCCTTCCCTTCTCTTCTCTGTGCATATACGTGTATATGCCTATATGCATGTAGATATGTGTTGTGTATATGAAAAGTACTATATAAAGTTAGCTATAGGTCTTGTTGGTTACCTAACTTTTAAACTCATTCTCTCTATAAGATAAAAAAAATCCCAAATAGTTAACTATGAGTGTTCAGGTTTTTAGAAAACGTATACAGTAGCTAAATATCTCTTAGTAACTTCCAAAAAAAACCCACAGTAAAGTTATAGTTTCAAAGCCTCTGAACTCAGAAAATATTCAACAGGACTCTGACATCAAATCAGAGAAAAAAGTCTTCAATACTGTTAGTTATTAGTCTTCAAATTTTCACGGTTACCCACTTGACTATCCATGCACGCTATACATAATGATATAATGAATGAATTGATGAGCCTTACCTAACAACTCTTGTTCTCATGGTTGTATTTGTAGGCCACTTGTGCTGGACAGATTTCTGTAAACACCCGTAAATATATCTCAGTGTCCTGCCAAAACAACACAATTGTCTCAATACATGGAGTGAGGCAAAATGCTGATCTCACTGCAGCCAAAAGCTTAATTTACCAAATCCATGTTTAATGCAACTTGCCTTCCTCTCCCCACCCCAAAAGTACTCTGCTACAAGTAACAACGCATTTAGCAAGGGATAACGAAAACAAGTTGTCATCAATTCTTTCAGCTAGTTCTTTACATTAACTTTGGGAGAAATTTTACCATTTTTAGAATATTTCTGTATTAATGAAAAAGATGAAACAAAGTACAGGAATGAGGATACAGAGGAAATACTAAGTTTAGATGCCAGGAAGACAGATTTTTGACTTAAGTTCACTCCTACCTGAGTGAGTTCACTTACACTAACAGCTGTTAAGCAGATACTAATTATCTGGTGCATATCTAACGAAGATATGTATGATCCCCTCAAATCTGAGACTATTAAGTCTCTATACACTACCAAGTTACCGTAGAAACCAGACATAGTAGCCTATATAAAAAGGTTTTTATGTTAATGTAAATATGTCACCACAGTGGTTTCTTCAAGTCACTCTTTTGCCTTAAACACAATTTACCTTATAAAGATGAAAAATCCTAACTTTTTCAGAGTATAAAAACAGGACAGTGGAAAAGCTTACACATGTTTTAGAAATACAAATTTTTCAAAATGCAGATACACAATTTCTTGTCAAATTAATAAATTTCACCACTTACGGTGGAAGTATTTCTGAAGCCATGAATATTTTCTCCACAAGTTCTGAAAGTATGTTCAATAGGTGTGCTAAATTAGTGTTCACATCTTCATTTTTTTCTAACTTTGATGGACTTAACTAAGAGAAGGAATAAATCAATATAAATGCATCTTGCCAATGATAAATGCAAATGAATCAAGGCAATCAAATAGTTGTTTTCAAGGTTCTCTGTTTTTCCGTTTTTCAATCTGTTTTAGTCTTGGGGGTAAGTATAAATGGGAATTTTAAGGCAGTCTGCTCTTTGGAGCTCATTTACTATTAATTTCCAATTACTCAACTGAAGAATAAGCAGTGATTATTCAACACTTTTCAGCTGTTCTGGGATTAATACCAGTGTTAAAGTTCTCTTTTATTCATTCACCATGCTTTACCATAGATTTTTATAGGCACACAAATTGAATTAGACATTATTTAAAAACTATATATATTCTCAACTAGAAGACAAAACCCCATCTTTAGTGGCCACGTATTCACAAATATACCAGGAATATGAGAAGAATGATTACCGTAGATTATACAATCTATTTTGATTATATTTATTTGGAAAAAAAATGATTAAAACAGGGTTTTCTGAATGCCGTAGGCAGAATAATGAATGTTTCTCAACATTTTTCCATTACCCCTTGAAATCTAAGAGCTCTGATCTAGAAACAATGGACTAGATTTATCTACATCTAAACTCCCTAGCCTGAATCCAGTGTCCACAAACTCTCTTCAGACTTTCTCCATTTCTGTATCCATTTCAGTTAGGCCAACTATGTCATTACCCCAGGTTTTCAACACTAAATCAATTTCTTCCCTCTATGTTAATTAGTAAAAACTGGCAACTTGGTGCAAAATTAACATCTGACAGGTCCCAGTGTACGTTATCAAAAGCAATTCCTTCTTTTATTAACTTGGTATCAGATCTAAAAAATATATTTAATATCTTCCTTCTATAGATGTTCTTTCTACCTTGAAAATCAGATGAGAGAAGAGCCATGTGAGATTCCATTCTTTATCTTAATGGTTTATTATGAATATACACTGAAGGCTTAATAATGAATCCTAAAAGGATGCTTTTATCTGCTTTTGAATGGATATCGTACTTCTTTCCCCCAAAAAGCCTTCAAGGACACCCCTAGTTGTTATTATGAAGTGTTTCACAGACCCTAACTATGTTATAAAATGTTAAGTCTCCAGCAAAAACTTCAATTTATGTTATATACACTTTCTGAAAGCAGCATATCCTTTATCATTAGTACAGCAGGAGAAATGAGAAAGTACTTTCATTAATTCCTGGTGCAATTTCTGATTTTTAATCTCAAAGTACATCTTTTTTAAAAAGTCTGTTTTGTCTAATGTTTTTCTAAATGTCTCACAAAATGTGTAAGTGCTCTGATGAATAATTTTAGAAGCTAATATATTTGCCTTAAAACATAATTAGCTATAAAGCATTACCTATTAAAATACACCCTTTACTTAAATACTTAAACATGAAATTCGTACCTCGCAAGACTGCTTGCTTTCCATGATCTTTAAAATTGAGTCTTTCAAAGCATGATGAACAAACTGTGTAGCAGTGGCTTTCATATACTGCTCCATCAAGGTGCTCGCAAGTGTTGTGGCTCGAAATAGAGTAGTGGCTTCATCTACACAAGTATTTATTTTAAAAGATTATTTGTAAAGGACTGTACTAATGTGAACGAGACTGGAAATTAACTTCATTTTTAAATACCTCATTTGTATGCAGCATTGAAGTACTGATTATAACAACCTATATTTCTAAAACTTAACTCTTCAAAGGACTTTACTACTTCATTAGATCATCAACAGAAGGTGTTGACACTGCCATATTCATAAGAAGAGAAAAAAAAGGCTTAAAATGATTCTATGACCTGTAAGACCAAAGAGCCAGTGAGTGACAAAACTCCTATCGGAATTCAGCTTTGCTGTCCACTGAGCCCATGCTTTGAAACTCTGAGTTGATTTCCAAATCAGAATATAATTATGTGGTATAAACAACTAGACCTATCATTTGGATCATTCTGTAGTGTGTAAAAACACCAAGTCTCTATCATATATACCTGAAACTAAGAAGATATTCTATGTCAATTATACTTTCATTTTTTTTAATGCAGAAAATGAAACCTCCCCCCCCACACAAAATCCCAGTATAAGTCATTAGCCTAAAGTATGGCTATTGATGACCTAAAAAACACAAACACTGCCAAAAATGACAATCTCAGTGTAACATATGGACCATCACTTTATCTTTCCTGACAAATCTGTATGTTTTTACATATTCTATGATTAGGAGGAAATAGTTCTAGTTTCTACAATTTATTGGGGAACCTAGAAGCAAGCACCGTTACTGAGCCAAAGTGCTAGTTGGAAAGGGGTTAATTGTGACAAATATGTAAGCTGTTACAAAGCACTGTGGATCCAGCTGCATTGCTACAAATAAAATGCAACCATCACTCAACTTTTGTGCAATGGATTAGTAAGTCAAATATAAACAAGAGAACATGGTAAGTCTACCAAACTGTTCTTAAAATCAAGTACCATGTGCCATGAATAGGGACAAAAAGTCACTTTCTTATGGCTTCTAATAGTTCACCATGACAGAAACTTGTTTGAAATACTAACTGCTCCCCACAGCCAAATGTTAGCCAGCCCAAGAATTTTAAACATGATGTCATTTTAAAGTATCACACCAAAACGTCCATACTTTACCTTCCATGCTTATTTCTCTGTCATTTAGTGTACATAACAACAATGATTCAAGCTTTTCATGAAGAAAAATCCTCAGTAGGATGCTAGCCAGTAGTGTTCGGTCCTGTCCACATACATGTGATAAAGCATAGACTACATGAAGCTCCTTTTGCAGTATAAGCTAAAAAGGACATCAAGAAAGATTGTTGAAAGTATGCGGCATTAAACTCTCAATGAGACTAACAGGAATTGTGTTATGTTCTTCTATTCAGAAATCTGTTCTATTGAAAACATCTGTTAAAACTAGAATGCATTTATCACCTACATATCTACAGTCTCTTAAGACCAACATCTTCCTAGCACAAGGCTTTTCAACCTTCTGTGCCTATCACTGTGCATTAAGCTATACCATTACTATATTTAATGGATCTTTTATTTAAATGTTAAATATTTCTGTTAATTCCATCAAAAATAATTAGACTGGTAAATAACTTAATACCTCTTTAAATTCACTGTACTCTTCTTCTGGCATGATTTTTTCCATAGAATATCGTGCTCGGACACGCAGGGATCCTGGTTCAATACCTTTTAATGGTATATGGGAGCTCAGCAAAAACCATTCATCTGTGGCATGCCCTTTCTGTAACCGGCTCAACTGGCAGCGCATAAATACTTTGATAGAAAAACATCAAATGATTACCATCTAAAAAGATGACACTATAATTAGTCATACAAGTACATTTTCCTGACATTTTGTTTTCTCTATAGTGTTAGATGCTTTAAAGGACTTTTCAGTGGTAACACAAAACCAAGAGTTGACACTTCATATACTTCATTCACTTACTGAATGCCTACTGTGTGCCAGACTATGGTGCGCAGGGACATGGGACACAGACATGATTAAGACATGGTCTCTGACTTGCATTGGAGGTCACCGTCTAGCCAAGAAGGCAAGAAATCAATTATGGTTCCATGTGGGAAGTGCTGTAACAGTGCTTAATGCTACCGAAGTACAGAGAAATAATACATAATTCAGCCAGTGGAGGTTAAAAATCCATTCCAAACAGGTAACCCCTAAAGCTAATGTGTAACAGGATGTGGAAGTGTAGCTAAAGAGAAAGGCAGAGAAAAAGAAAAAGAGAGCACAGTTCAAACAGAAGGTACAGCGGGGACATTTAAAATCCATGGATTACTTAAGAACTATTAAGAAGGCTGGCATACCTAGAGAGGACATACCACAGATACACTATGAAAGCAGTGGGAGGAGTGAGTGAGGAAAGGGCTTTTCTTCTCTGTTTACCAGGGGTTTGGATTTTATGTTTGAAGTAATGGGAAACCACTAAAAAAATGTTAACCATTTAAATAGTACAGAAATTACAGAATAACTATTTTACAGAGAAAAATTCAGGCTTTGATCTGTTAATGCCTATCATTTCTTTCCCTGCGCCTGACTTTTAAGAAGGTATTAGCCTAATTCACTCTGGTGTGAACTGTTAAATCCCACTGCCACCTGCTTCAGCAAGAGGCTGGGCAAAGGTGTGCTACCAAGAACAAGCACTGAGAAGGTTCATCAGAAATGAATAAATAGTAGACTAATTTAAAGAAAAAAAATTAATAGAGTGCTTTTATTCACTTACATCAAACTATATGGAAAGAGGAAAAACGTAAACAGTAGAAAGAAGGGATAGTGGAAGCACCACAGAAAGAGGGCCGCTCTCACTGTCCTCTCGTTCTTCCCATCTACTGGGCAGAGGAAGATGAGAGAGATGATACAGAGTTTAGTAACAAGGACTTAAGTTTACAGTAGGTACAATTTAGCGATATTGGCCTTTTTTTTCTTAAACGTTTTCTCAACAATCAAAGCTTCTCAGAAGTACAAAAAGAAACTATGTTATTAAATTATGCCATTTGCTCTTTTGTAAATCTCCGTTTTAGACTACATTTCATATAAATTTAAAAAGTATGTAAAACGTGTTTTACTTCAGTAAGAAATTTCTGTATCAACTTACAGATATCAGGATCTTTGCTTTTCTTTGTTTTGTTACTAAGGGTTATTTCAAATCTGTTAATGTCAGGAGGAAGATCACTAAAGGAGCAAAAAGAAAAAGAATTAACAAAATATCCTGGCATAAAACTATCTAATTCTTTTATTTCTAGTATCAGATAAGTTCTTTATATCTGCTACTAAACAGTTTGAACATGCTGGATTTAAAAATGGATACAAAACATGTTATTACCTGTAAGACAGGAATGCAGACAAGCAAATCATTCCTACTATCTTTAACCTCAAGTAAATCCTGGAAACCCTTGTAAACATTTTCTGTGTGTGTGTTAGTAAATGATTTTGTACTTGTCAGTAACACTAATTCACATTAGTAACTAGGTGAAAAACCAAGGACACAACACTTCACTAATCAAAAGTGACCAAATACAGCAGGAAAAAAAAAAAAGTATGTACTATTAAAACGCCTGGACTGGTACCTTGTTCTGACCATTGAGATACAGAGATGATGGGGGGGAGGAAGGGAAGGGACCACGAAAGAAAATGCAACAGGATAAAAGAAAATGATTTAATGTAATAATAAAATAAGACTTACTCAAAGACAAACTCTTCTGACCATACCGGGTTTTGCCCTTCCCTTGCATGAGTTTTTGCTACCTGGACACTGTTCAGGTAGATGTTACAATATGGATTTGTAAAATGTTTTACGGGGAGTTTATGGGCTTCTTCAATGTGTAAAACAAGACTGCTGACCTAAAGGAAACACAAAAGTTATTACCCCAGATTTCAAGACTTCTGCATTAGGCTTCAAAAGCAATTAGTATAAAATAACAACCAACCAACCAAAAGTGACTTATTTTTCTCCTTTCTTTAGAAAATATGACCTGTAATTACATTTTCCTCCTGTGTGATATATAAAATACAACATTCAAGCATTTGAAATAATTCTTCTCACAAAAAGTGCACTTTTATTTTACAAGTTAATCCTCCAATTATATTCTTGCAGTAATTTAATGAAATGCATCTTTTTTACTAAAAAACAGTGGTTCAGAGAAAATGAAACAAAGAGGATTTTTTATTAACGCAAGTAAACAATTGCCACCACCCAAATCAAAATCCTCTAAGTTAAAATAAAGCTCATTTGGAAGATTTATTTCTATAAACCTCTACAGCTAGAAACTATCTTTATTTTTTAATTTTTTTTTTTTTAAGAGAGAGTGTGACAGGGGGAGGGGCAAAGAGAGAGGGAGACAGGATTCGATGTGGGGCTCGAACCCACCAACCATGAGATCATGACCTGAGCCAAAACCAACTGCTAGACATTTAACCGACCGAGCCACCAAGGCGCCCCCAGAAAATATTTTTAATACACTGATTATGCCTTTTCGTTTTACAGAAAAATATACAAATCCAAAGAAACTAAGTTATTTGTCAGTTTTGGCCAAAACCTAGACCATTCGCTTTCTAATACCAGGCCCTCTTTCCCTCTAGCCATACACTACTTGTGTGGCATTGGACAAGTTGGCCTCACCTCCTCTATAATAACATTAGGATAAAGTCTACACTGCAAGTTGTTGTAAGGATTAGCAATAATATGTGTAAAAGTTCCAGCAGAGTACCTGCAAAAGGGCTCAAGAGATAAAAATGGTAACTTTATAAAGTTTCACACAAGACACAATATGCAAAAACTTAGTCTGATTTTTTAGAGCTTACAAAATGTTAAATTATGATTTGAGAACATATAACAATTATGTGTATAATTAAATGTCCTTGGAGAAAGGGTTATTAGACTTTTGATTACAGGAACTATAACTTACAGTCATCTAAATATTAACCATCTATTCACTTGAAATAGAGCAATATATTAAATTCACAAAGATTACTAGAAATTTCCATAAATAAAACAAATACTCTACTAAATGTTCCTCATAACTCCAAGAATGTTAAAATTACTTAACTTTTTTTAACTATCTAGGGATAGCTATTAAAAAAAAAGATATGGAGGGTATAGAGTTGATTTTACATAACCTAGGAAGCAAGAGAAAGCCCAGCTTAACTATAAAATGATCATGTATGACATGTTAAGGTTCAAATAAGACAGGATACTAGTTATGTAATAGGTTTCAAAAGCAATTACTATAAAGTGAAAAACTGAAAAGTTTCCTGGGATTAATGCTTAAAGTCAGATGATTTTTTTTCAAAAAATACCTTTAGTTCTACCTTTTTAAAGCAGGCCAAAATAATTTTTTGAGGAAAAAAATAATGAAAGTGCCCAACAGAATGGTTTTTGTTGTTGTTGGTTTGGTACTGTTATTTTAAGTAGAAGAAATAAAATCCTTGGTATGTATTCAAAAGATGGCATTATGGACTAAGTACCCACTTAGGTATATAAAGAATATTCTCATAAATAACTATTTCTCCTACTACTGAAGCAAGCAGAAGCATGGTTTTAAAATTCCTGGAAAGACAAACTTCTCTTCAGAATTCAAAAGTGTTTGTAATGTTGCCCAAAACAGTTCAGCTAGAAATAAAAATGAAGAGCAAAGTAACAAAGCAAAATGTGACAACCTCAAATCAAAGAAAATTAAGTTTCACCTGACGCAGGCGTTTATTAGATGTCCCTGGACTACTTTTCCGTAAACTGCAGAATGCCTGCAGACCTTTCATCCAATCCTACAAAAAAATGACAGCATTTCAAAGAAATATACTATACTTTATTCAGTTTCTGATCATTTTTTTTTTCCAAATTCAAGAGTTATATCCTATTCCAGACTGCCATTTCTACACTCAACAGTATGTTGCACTTTAATACATTTGTGGCCCCATAAAGTTAAAACAATGACCGAAACTATTATAATAATTCTTAAAACTGTATTTCTGTAGAATCCCTAAATTAATGTTAAGTACACCATGAGTGACCATTAATTAGTCCCAAGCTCAAATTATATATGGTCATTAAGCAGTCATGTTTTGTGAAAGGAGGGCTGAGTACCAACCCAAGTGACCGTGTTTTGACTGGTTTGATGACGAGTACTCTAATCTTACCTTAGACCAGGATATAGGTAGAAACGTGTAAGGGGATCTGGGTTATTGATAAGCTTTTCAAATGGAACATTAAAAAAAATTTTCAGGCTAATATTCCAATTAAATTGAAGCCATTTATTTTTAAATGTTTATCTAGTGGTCTGGAGAAAGGAGAGAATCATCTTAGGTTTATCAAAAGTCTAAATGCTTCACGTTGGCTTACATACTTCCACAAAGTCCTGTACTACTGCTTTATTCAGTTTTCTCTCTAGCTTGTTGGCTATTTCAATCAGTCTCAACTCTGTAAATGTTTAGAGAACATCTTTATAGAACAAATTAAGACCAAATCAATTACCATAGCTTCAGAAATAGAAGAGTAACCACAGATCCCACAGGCCACCAAAGTAACAGAAACTGGAAATACCAGTAGTATTTTTGGACTTTAAGTGGTATACAGAAATAAAGAAGATGAAGTGTATATATAAGTACAAAAAGAAGATGTTCTATTTATACTGAAATGTCATGGAGTATAATAACACATTTTTATTTAGAAAGAGGGATCATAGTGAAATAATTGGAAGGCTGGATAATGAAGTTTAAATTTCTTTGCTAAGTCAATTTCTAGCATTAAAAAAATATATATCTAAGTTACCAAAATGTTTTGAACTCTACTTTTTGCATGTAAATATTAGGAATAGTACCCACAAAACAAGCTTTTTTCTGTGCTATATGTTAATATTTATTTGAAATATTTTGGAAACATTTGAAACATGACATTCAATTATGAGCCATAAAACATAATGTGGCTCATTCATCAAGTTTATTCTAGAGTCTGAGATAGTTTCATACTTTACAAATCAGGCACACATGCCCGGATCCAGTTTAAAGAGTTTCTGCCTCATATCTAGAGTTGGCAAGTTATCTTCTATTTACAACAAAGTTGTTTTCTTTGACCTCTTAACCACCTTCTGATTCCTTCCATAGACTATAAGCAGAACAAATATCACCATATTTGTACAAAATACCATTAAATGCCCCTGAAACATTATGGCTCAAAGAAATCAAAGTGTCTTCACAACACGCCTTAAAATTTAATAAAAGTTTTAAGGAGGGCATTGCATATGGATCAATGCCCAGTGCTGTAAGTAGACATTACATGCAGAGTAGGAGAAAACAGAAAATTCCTAAAATACTTTTCTTTTTGATGACTGAACTTCTATCTTTAGGAATGGACTAGTGAAGAATAACAGTGCCTGTTAGCAAAACTAACTGGCTTACCTTTCAGTTGTACTGAGAATATCTATAACCTTTCTGCAGAGAGGATTTTAAATGAGCATTTTCAGCTGGACTCAACATCACAGAGTATTTAAAGGTCAATTTAAAATGAGGTTTTCATTCCTAATAGCCCTTCACTGCGGTTTTCTGCATTTCTTTCAAAAAAAAATTTTACACATCAAAGTTCTCATCCCTTGAAATAAAAAGATTTCAGTATTCCTTTTTATGTCTTTATCATAAATGTAATAGTTTTCTATTCTAGTTCAAAAGAAAACATGAGCTAAATAAAAGTTTGCAGTAGTTGAAAAAAACAATGAACTTACCTCTGCTTGTTCTGGAGTTTCTCCTGCAAAGTAAAAAATGTAATGTTCTTCACTAAAGTGCTGAACCACTATCTGAAAACAGTTTGGCCTTTAAAATACAAACAGAAAAGTTATTAGGAAGCTTAATAAAAAGCATTAAAACACACCAACTTAAAAAAAAATCAGAACATATAATTATATAATGTCTATCAATTAACATAATTCTTAATTTTGAGAACTACTCCATTGTACCAGATCATTCCTGGTGGAAAAAAAAATGCCAGCTGCATTTATTTTAGACAACTTTTTGTCCGCACCGCTGAAATTTTATGAATCCTTCAAAGTTTCAAAATGTTTTATGCTAGAATTGTCTATCTAAATATTTTTTGAAGCAAAATGTTACTAAATTCACCACTTCAGAATGATATATAATATACATTTAGATGTGCTGGAAAGACTAGACATGTTCTTAGACCAAAAATGTTCTTAATGGTTATCTCTCAATGGATTGTGGGTAATTTTTTAAAATCTATTTTTATGTATTTAAAAAAATTTTTTTTTACAACTGACCATCTATCCTCATCTGTTAAAATGGAAACATAGGGGCGCCTGGGTGGCGCAGTCGGTTAAGCGTCCGACTTCAGCCAGGTCACGATCTCGCGGTCCGTGAGTTCGAGCCCCGCATCAGGCTCTGGGCTGATGGCTCGGAGCCTGGAGCCTGTTTCCGATTCTGTGTCTCCCTCTCTCTCTGTGCCCCTCCCCCGTTCATGCTCTGTCTCTCTCTGTCCCAAAAATAAATAAACGTTGAAAAAAAAATTTTTAAATGGAAACATCATCTGCTCACACATATGCTTGTTCTGATGATTAAGTAACCCAATGGCGATACACAGTATATGTTAGTTCTTGTCCTCCAATAGCACACACCATTACTAGCATTCATTTGACAGGGAAGTACATTAGATAGTACTTTGTATCCTTTTTGAAGATGGACTGGCTTTCCAACTAGACTTGAAAATGATCATAAAATGTTTTTTAAGGACCTTCATGTGTTTGAAACTCAATAAATGTTATTTCTAGTTGCCTTCACCAAAGATTATATCTTTTAATGTTAGGAGGCCATAGCAAAATACCCCAAGTACAAGCTTACACATTTATTAAAGATAAAAACCATCCTGTCATGTTTTGAGAAGGCTATAAAAGAATAGAAAATACCAATTAGAAACTTTAGGATCCAAAAGCATCTTGAATCAGTCTGACCTTCCTGGCTTCATAAATTATAAACAAAACAAATAACAACGTTTGAAATCACTAGAGAACAACGAAAGCAGCTAAGACTTGAGAGGCCAAGATCACAGTGAGATGAGCCTGCCTTTCTCCACAGCTTTTCCTTTCAAGGTGGTGCCAGTTTCTAACTGTGTAGGGCAAGAAGCTGAAACGCTAAGCAGAAAGCCGCATCTGAGAGGCTCAAAAGCCAAACCAGCACATTGAACAGTTTCATATTGCTAGGAGACAAATGTCTTTGGGGCCTTTAAAAGAAAAGGCTTTGAGGGGCGCCTGGGTGGCGCAGTCGGTTGGGCGTCCGACTTCAGCCAGGTCACGATCTCATGGTCCGTGAGTTCGAGCCCCGCGTTGGGCTCTGGGCTGATGGCTCAGAGCCTGGAGCCTGTTTCTGATTCTGTGTCTCCCTCTCTCTCTGCCCCTCCCCCGTTCATGCTCTGTCTCTCTCTGTCCCAAAAATAAATAAACGTTGAAAAAAAAAATTAAAAAAAAAAAAAAAAAAAAGAAAAGGCTTTGAGATAAGACGCCTACAGGGCCATGCCTTGAGAATAAGGGTAAACCAGAAATAGAACGGCCTTCACTAATACATCCATTATACCTCCAGTTGATCCCTGAGGGGACTCATCTGGCAGAAGAACAATCCTTTCTGGAGGCAATAACATTATCCATAGCTTCTACAGTTTTTCATACAGAATTGTCCACCATTTAGTCAAACATAAGTAGACATCCCAGGAATCATGATCAAATGACTGGAAAGCCAAAAAATGAAAACAAAAACCAAAACCAAAAAACAAAACAAAAAAAACCAAAGTGGAAAGACCTACATATAATCCAGATGCTGTTTGATACAACTTTCAAATAGCTGTAATAAAAAGGTATAAGAAAACAGGTAACAAAATAGACAATTTTGCCAGATAACTACATCCATAAAAGAATCAAATGGAAATTCTAAATTGAAAAATGTAATTAATAAAATTAAGACCTCAAGAAATGCATTCAATTACAGAAGAACAGATTAGTGAATTGAAAGTCAAGTAAGAATACCCAGCCTGAGGCACATAAAGGAAAATGATATGAAAAACGTGGAAAACTATGTCATAGACACATGTGTCTATGTAACATGTAAGATGTAACATGTAACATGAATCACACAGAGCAGATGCACAAGAATGTGGCGGAAGAACTGTTTAAAGAGATTATAACCAAGAATTTTTGAAACTAGCAAAAGACATCAGTGTCAAACTGAAGAAGCTCTGCTAACATTACAGTAAAGTGTTTTTTTTTTTTTTAATTACCGGAGGCACATTACATTGTTTAGCTACTAAAAATCTAAAGAAAAAGCTCAAAGCAACCAGAAAAAGATAAAATATAGTACACCTCAAAGAGAAAAAAAAAAAGATCGATTATTTCTAAGAGACAATCAGAAACAGAAGAAAATGCTGGAAGGCAGAAAAATATCTTTACAATACTGAAAAAAAATGTCAACTTAAAATTTAATATCCAGTAAAAGCATTGCTCCTAAATGAAGATAAACAGTAAATACTGCCACAAAGAAAGATTAAGCCTATGAAAAGATAAAAAGTATAAAACATTCCCACATAAATATTCACTACAATAACTCAGTCACTGAAATGTTTTTCAACTTGTCCTGCTGGAATGATTATATTTAAAGCAAAACCATTTGAAAGTGAGGAGTTTAATATAAAGAAATAGAATGCTTAGAGACCTCTTAATATTGAAAATGATCTGGAAAAACCACATAGCTGTGCAGCTAAAGCAGTTTAGGAAAACATGCACAGTTCACCTCTACTACAGGGGCTGTCGTTAACTTTCACATTCCATTCCACGCACAAGCCACAGGTCAGTGTACAGGCTTCTAGCCATACCCAAAGCAAGAAACTTTCAGTGTTAGCCATGTATCTTAAAGAAAAAAATTGCTGCATTCATCCACAATTTCCACTTTTGTACTATCAGATTTGCATTCCAGGATACAAAATCTGGTATCGACCTCTTTTTCACTAGTCCTACTATCTGGTAGAAGTGTCTGTTCATTTCCTTGATATTGCTGATGTTTTTCTTGGCATCCATTCTTTCTTGGTGCTACCCAACTATTTCACAGTAAGGCCCCCCAAAATAAAGTTGATGATGGTAAGCTGGCATACTTTGAAAACAACTCAGGGGCACCTGGGTGGCTCAGTCGGTTAAGTGTCCGACATTGGCTCAGGTCATGATCTCACAGTTCGTGAATTCGAGCCCCGTGTAGGGTTCTGTGCTGACGGCTCAGAGCCTGGAGCCTGCTTCAGATTCTGTATCTCCCTCTCTCTCTCTGCCCCTCCCCTGCTCATGCTCTATCTCTGTCTCTCAAAAATAAACAAACATTAAAAAAAATTAAAAAAAAAAAACTCAGTTCTTTAAAATAAAAGACGTACCTAAGTTCCCATGAACATAACTTTTTCATACCACGTTTAGACTTGGTCTCATTAAATACAACATCTTCAAATTCTTAAAAGCCACCTTCGCCAAGAAACTTTGTACAAGAAGCAAGCTGTGATCTTGCAGCAAATGGAAAATGTGTATTTACTGCTCTCCTACTACCTGAAACTCCTTTCTTAATATTAACCGTAACGGGAATAATTCAGTCTCTTTAAATTGCATTAAAAGATAGTCTTTCCTTAACTCTAGCAGTCATTCCTTTAATTGGCAAGTGTAATGTTAACCTTTCTTTTTGATACTGCAAACTGGTTTTCAGTCCACTTGCGCCTGTTCATAGAAAGTACGTCAAAATAATGGTACAGCTTTTCCCCAAATTTACACAGATGTAGCTTTCTTTGTCTTAATAATTCTTTAAGGTTATTACTGAAATTATACATATCAATAGGGAGTCATTTTTAACCTCATTTTTCCAAAGTTGAATTTCTGCTTTGAATCCATAAGCTATCAGAACATATTAATATAATTTTGTGTTCTACTTCTAATTTTGAGGAAGTTTATCCATTCTTCAACTAATCTGTAAAGTGGGAATCATTCACCAAGAAGATTTTTCTCATAGATCATAACACTTCAGCAAAACTCTTCTGGATGACTTACAGACTCTGGTCTCAAACAGCAGAGTGGTATTCTGATCCTCTTTCCTCCCATAAAGCTGAAAACATGTGCAGCTGAAGCAGCTTCGATTTTATACGACTCCATTTTATAATATTTAGCGTGGAATTCAGGTCCAAAGACAGACTTTTACTATAAGAGCCTCTCTGTATTGCTTATTTTCCAGAATGAGTTTTTGATGTAAAAATCTTTAAATGTTCCTATCATGAAGCTTCATCACCGATCATAAACTTAAATACTATTTCTGCAAGATCTTCTTGCAGAAGATATAAATTAATTTACTGTTTTAAATACTTTATCCTCAGCAATTTCTTTGGTAATCCTTTGAGTAGCCAACAAGGTACTTCCAAGTATTTCTCTAATGTTTGCAGATTCATCAGTGTGTAGTGAAAATGTCACCTCTGGATCTGTATACAGCCTCTATTATTTGATACACCCACCAATGCATTTACTGATAATACTATCTGAACACAATCAAATACTATTTGAAAATGGTATCTCTTCTAGTTCTTTTGCTTTTTGGCTTCAAACATAAAATTGCCAATTTCCATGCACACTGATTCAACAAGCAAATACTCCAACTCTGTGTGAAGCATTCTGGCTTTAGCTTTAGCTATTCATTCCAAGAGTTCCCAGAAAACTTCCCAAATAAAATGTTACCATAGGAACAGATCTATGGAGGGGAGGGGATTGGGAGGGGAAATAGAGGGGGGAAAGCTTTTATTTAGTAGTAAATGCAAAATATTTAGGCTGAGGATGAGAAGCTGTGTTGGCTTTAGTTATCCCAATACATTTTTTTTTAATTTTTTTTTCAACGTTTTTTATTTATTTTTGGGACAGAGAGAGACAGAGCATGAACGGGGGAGGGGCAGAGAGAGAGGGAGACACAGAATCGGAAACAGGCTCCAGGCTCTGAGCCATCAGCCCAGAGCCTGACGTGGGGCTAGAACTCATGGACCATGAGATCGTGATCTGGCTGAAGTCGGATGCTTAACCGACTGCACCACCCAGGTGCCCCCCAATACATTTTTTAAAGTTTATTTATTTTGAGAGAGAGAGAGAGAGAGCATGCACACAAGTGGAGGAGGGGCAGAGAGAGAGAGAGAGAGAGAGAGAGAGAGAGAGAGAGAGAGAGAATCCCAAGTAGGCTCCATGCTGTCAGCACAAAGCCTGATGTGGGGTTGGAACTCATGAACTGTGAGATCATGACCTGAGCTGAAAATGAGTTGGACACTTAACCAAATGAGTCACCCAGGCGCCTCTGACCCCAATACATTTCTTAAGAGGCCTAATTAATAGGCTGCATTTTTTTAAAATTAAGGCTACTGTTTTTATCTTGTGAATTTAATGACTTTCCAGCTGTAATCACCAAAATGCCCTTTATAGTGGGAAAATAACTGTCTATACGTTAAAGCCAATCATAAAGAACAATGAAAAAAATATCTCGTTATTTTTTTTAAACTCCCTTATATATTTTACAGTAAATGCAAGGTTAACTTCTGTGTTAACAGAAAAAAAGTGTAAATGTAAAATACAAAATGAAACTAAGTTTTACCACTGACACAAAAAGTAACTTCAGTGATGATCAACAACAACAAAAAAACGAATAAAATAAGGGGCGCTGGGTGGCTCAGGTGGTTAAGCATCTGACTTCGGCTCAGGTCACGATCTCATGGTCCGTGAGTTCAAGCCCCGCGTCGGGCTCTGTGCTAACAGTTCAGATCCTGGAGCCTGCTTCAGATTCTGTCTCCTCCCCTCTCTCTCTCTGCCCCTCCCCACCTCATGCTCTGTCTCAAAAATGAATAAGTGTTAAAAAAATTAAAAAAACGAATAAAATAACATTCAGAGTAAATGGGTGATTTAAGAAAAAACTCAGAGGAAAGTATCCAAGTGTGTGCCACTGCAGAGAGCTTTTCGGTCCACAAGTGTTATGTGCCAGTTCTTTTGCCAAAATAAAATAATGAGTTCAAACAGTTTATAAAAGAAGTCATAATTTCAAGTTGTATAGATTTTGAGAATACAAAACATTTAATATTTTTATTACGGTAACATTTTACAACCACCAGTATCTCAACCAATTTGCAGCACGCTAGTTGGGAAGCTCTGATCTAACTGTCCAAATGAATTTATACCCATCTTCTAAGATGCGGCTTAAGAGCCACCTATTTCATATTACTTATTTCAATAAGCTTGTCCTCAAAATCTCTTCCCTCTGGGAACTATTCACAGCACTAATAGGGAACAGTGACTGGTAGTGAATAGTGTGACTGTCTCCCCAACATGCGTTTCCCTCTCCCACAGAGAATACATAGCAGCCTCACTATTTGGATGTGATCATCTTCAGCAACAGGACTTGGGCACCTGATGGCCCCTGTTTATGAAGGTAATCCCACTCCAGACTGATTGAGAGGTGGCTCAATAGAGCATCCTCAGGATTTTCAATCATTACTGGAGAGAATGCTTGCTTTTCCTTTGTCTGGGTACCATATGCCACTATGCTACCATGTTTTGTGACAAAGAATTCAGCACACACAAAGGCAAGCAGAGGGGAAAGCTGAACAGAAAAAGAGCCAGAAGTCTGATCTAACCACACCTGAAGGCCAAGATTCCATACTGCTCGCGCCCCCGGGGGCCCCCCCCCCAACCTTAGGAAGTCCCATCTTACCCAAAAGATTACTGTTTGTTTTTTTGCAATAGCTGTTTTTATGAAATATTAGGAATTAAAAAAAAAATGTGGGAGGAGTTATCAAAGTCCAAAGGATTCATGAAAATACTTCATATTATACTTCCCTGTTAGTGACTGATTCACAACAGAAACACTGGGCTAAGGCTCCAAAAAGCCCTGTTATAAAGATAAACTATCTGTTCGAGTCAGCATTTCTCAAACCTTGACCATTTAAAAAAAATGACTAAATTTTTAATTATTAATTTGTCTACAATTAAAATTACACAATAACACTATTCCTAAACCCAGTTTGGAAAGAAGAAATGACAAAGCCATATGCTCTACATGAACTTTTCTCAACTTAAATAAGATAAAGCCAGACTTGCTTACTAGAAATGCCATCCTCCAGCAGAAACAAGTTGTAAAAACCATTTGTTTTAATGGCTTTGTGTTTTATTAGTAACAGTAAGTAATGAAAATGATACATACATCTAAAAAGGCTCCAGAATGGATTATTAGTAATACTGACGGGGAAAGGTAAAGAAAGGCCAGGGTTCCTAATCAAAAAACTAGACGTAATCAAGAGCTGGATTTGCCTTGATGTCCAGGATACACCTTTAGCTTATACATTTATATTTATTTTTTGAAAAGCTCTGAAATTAATGTAGAAAAAAATGTTCCAACTCCAAATCTGAAGTACTCTCCTGTTTCCTAGGAAGCAATTATTTTTATATTAAAATTGTTCCTTAATATCACATTTTTTAGGAACAGGCCTATCAAGCTAATAGTACAACTGAGTGTATTTAGGACTATCAGATGCAGTGAGTTCAGAGTTCAATAGGAAAGAGGACAAGACTCAAAGTCAGTCACTCAAAAGACTGGTGGTGGGGCAGGGAGGAAACATGCCTTATGCAGGTTATGTTTTACTAAAGAAAGTGTCATTCCAAAGATTTCTATGTAATACAAGAGTAGAATTTCAGGCATAGGTTAGTCTAAAATAAATAAGGAAGACAGAAATTACCCTACAAAGTAAATCTGACATTTTAAGATGATTTTAGGACTCACAGAATCAGTTGGCTAGGTTTTGAAAAATGATCTGAACACATCCACCTGTTTTATTATTAAAACAATTCTAAAAAGAAATAGGAAACCAATTTCTTACCTGCCAAAGAGACTATCATGAACAACATAGACAGAACACACGCTGAGATCTATTAATCCTTTTGGTTTTGTAGCTCGTTTTTCACTTTCAAAATAAATAAGTTGGGCATCACTGCCCTCTAAGATAAAATATAAATTCTTCCACCGTTTTCCTTTGCCTGTTAAAAAAAAAAATGCTTCCCGTTAGCCAAATAATAAACTATTAAGTGATATATATATTAAGTCATAAAAATCATTATTGCTAAATATAAAAATCATGTTTCCATTTTTATTCCAAAGCTTCAATAACACACCAATCCTTATAAAATGAAAAAATGCCTCTATTTATCTGTAGAAAAATGCCTTGTAAATGACAAAATTACCTGAACTACATCTCTGGAGATTTCATTAAGATAAAATCTTTAAAACTCTTGCTTAGGTGTAATTTTTTTCTAGTCGTAAGAAAAAAAACTCTTCTACCACACCCCTAACAACCAACCCTGTGACATTTCTTTATGTCAAATTGAGGCAAATCTATAAAACAGAAACATCAAAACAGTGAATGTGTTTGGGGCACTCAGGTGGCTCAGTCAGTTAAGCATCTGACTCTTGATTTCTGCTCATATCACAATCTCATGGGTCATGAGTTTGAGCCCCATGTCAGGCTCTGCTTGGGATTCTCTCTGCCCTCCCCAGCTCATGTGCCTATGCTCTGTCTCTCTCTCTCAAAATAACTAAATAAACTTAAAATTTAAAAAAAAAGGGAAACAATGAGTGTGACAAGTATCAAAAAAGTTTCTCTTAAAAAAGAAAAATAATAATGAAGTATGGGGTGGAGAGGTGGCAAAGAATCCAACACCTTGCACTGGAACTGACTTTAAGATTTAAAAGATACACTTGGAAATATGGAAGCCCATTTCATGAAACTCTGCTGGGGCATGTTGACGTAATACACCTAAACTCTACATTTTGAAGGATCCTTACATACAAGCTTTAAACAATGGTCAATTACTAAATAATAATTCGTGTCAAAACAACTTATTAAATACAAATCTCTATGGGAATTTTTATGCCCAATATTTGCAATGTTTCTACTAAATATTAATGGTAAAATACTGAAATTTAATCTTTAGTCTTAAAGTTAACACTTACCCTTTTTCAGAAGATAACCTTTTTTAACAATATTTTTATAAAAGGCATCCTTTGTTTTTCGACGAATCGTATTATAGATTTCCTTGCCATCCACTGTATCACTGAGTACTTGTTCTTGATCCTGAATTTTTAAAAATATTAAAAATTATTTCATGAATTCTTGATGGAAATTAAGCAAAACCTACTTGATTACTAATTAAAAGCCAGGCTGCTTCTCTATCTAGACATTGAAAAAAGGTTTTAATGCTAAAATTTAAAATAACACTAACACCTATATTCAGAGATCCTTTGCTTTTCAAAGAAATTTTCAAAAATACAGTTTTGTTGTGTTACAGCAAATAACACTGTTTTGAAAACATGACTTTGTCCCAACAGAACTGCTAAGTTAGGAACCAATTTAAGCAGAACCAAATTCATGGTTGCTGATGCAGTTACATCTGCGAGAATCACTAGGCGAATGCAGAAAACTGCACACAGCTGAAATGAGATGCATGGGAGTATACAAAACACACCTCAAGTACTAACAGCCCTCTCAGTTCGCCAAGCGCTATATGCCTTACCCATCTATCCACACCTGATATTACGCCATCTGATTTCAAATAGTTCTCCTGCCACTTTACAGTATTCACAACCCTTCTGATGGCCTCTTACGCGAGTAAACCTCATGTCTTTTTCAAGGTAAAGTGCCATATTTATTGTAGTAAATATCTTGGAACCATTTAGCACATATAAAAAATGTGTTACATTTTATTACGTTCTCATCTGTGTTACTGATGACGTTTTTGAGTGTTATACCCCTAACGTCACTTTCCCATAACCTTGTAACTTTTATTTCATGGTTTTACATAACTCTTTGACTTACAGGAATGCATGCATGTGTCTTAACTGCTAAATCCTCCCAAATAACAAAATTAATTCTGATATCAGGAAGAATATAGTGTCTTTATAATGATCTTTCCAAAATAAATCAATCATCAATATTACCACTGGGACCCACTGGACTCAATTTCAGTTTTTAGTTTCTTTGTTGAGCACTTCTTAGTATTTGCTAGGCTTAAGATTTTATGACTTTTTTTCTAAGAGACCTTGTGGGTCCATATGATCTTTTTAGAAATCTAAGATATGAGATTTTCACAAATCTTATTCTTCCCATATCTTGAAACATTCTGCTATCTCATCATCTTATAAACCATTTCATCATTATTCAGCAATTAACTCCCAAGTATGCTAAAGAGTAGGGGTTGGCAAACCATGGCCCCTGTGCCAAATCCAACCCACTGCCTGTTTCTGGACATGAAGTTTTATCAAAACATAGCCATGCTCATTCCTTTATGTTTTGTCTGTAGCTGCTTTCACACTACAAAGGCATAGTTCAGCAGTTGAGATGGAGACTGAATGGCCTGCAAAACCTAAAATATTTATCATCTGACCCTTTACAAAACAGTTTGCCAACCGTTTGGCTTAGAGGATGATGCAAGAGTGAAATCAATCATCTCTGTTGCCTCACCCTTTGTTGTTGTCTTTTGACTGTGCTGCCAAGTGTTCCAGCATCTTTCAAAAAAGTATGTAAGACCATCTAGGTTATCTTTATATTAGCTTTCACTGAACATGGCCCAGAACTCCTAATATTCTGCTCATATTAGCAAAGACGAAAACCTGACATGAGAAGATGTCTGACAATTATTGAAAGATTAAGATGAATGCCAAGAGGCAGCAGCACTTTGGGATCTACTGTGATGATAAAATTGATTTTTGAGAAGATGATAGTATCCTCGGTGAACTTTATCAAACTCAAGAAACACTGAGTAAATCATACATTTCTAAGAGAGATAAAAAGGAAATACGGTGTTTTTATCTAGTCATTTAGTAGGAAGGATGTCATCATGCAATATTTTGTGACAAGAATCTAGATTGCTCTGTTTTGATCTTAAGAAATAAGGGCTTTTTAAATGTTTATGTTTGTGCACCAAGATTTACTTAAGGTAATTTTAAGCACACAAAAGGTACTTTGTAACCAAAGGTAACTGTAGAATTTTTTAAACTCACCATATTTAACATTGCAATGATGTTTATAAATCTAAACAGGAAAATATTTTACCTTTATGGAGTCGAGAACACTGTAGTCTACCAACAAAACTATAAGCCATCCGAAAGTTTTTAAAGTATATTCCATTTGATCCTTCAAGTACATGACAAACCAGCAAGAATCACAAACTAAAACCCATAGAGAGATATTTACATCTGGAATCAGTATCAGATTCTGACCGTGAAAGTGTGGGAAGAAGAATCAGAGTAATTATAGGCAAGAGTTGTTAGAGATGTACTGCATCTCTAATTGATTAGAGATGAAATCTGGAATTAGGATTTACAAGATGGAAATATCCAGGTCCACGCATGACAGTAGGTTAAGTTAGCTGCCTATTTCAAGTATGTAAGCCTTTATAACCAAGGAAATTCAGAAAAATATTCGAGTTTGCTATGTTTAAATTCTTAATGAATTTTCTAGTAACTTTTTTTGGACTATACCTTTATTCCTACTTCTAAGAATTATTCATAAAATGACTTCAGAATTAAAAATTTAAAAGGATACACTGGACCCAGATGATAAAGAGTAATGACTACGTTCCTGGTTATATAGATTTGTACTTATCAGTCTTTTATTTCAATAATGATAATATTTAGTATTGGCTATGGAATGGGGCACTGTTGTAGTCAGTTATTTACGATGTATAACTAATATTAAGATTTAAACATATGACTTCCAGACAATCTCTACAGGTTTTTTTCTAAATTGTATTACGGCAGGGACTGATATACTAATTTACAATTCCCAAAGGATTCTAATAAATTAGATGACACTATGACCAAGAACACAAATTCACTTTCCAAGTTCCAATAAAACACTAGATGACAAGAGGGAAAGCTTCAGGGCCTACTCTCTACACACTTCTGGAGAAGTCTTAAATGCTCCGTCACATTTAATTCAATAAATGTGTGTGGAGTGCCAGGTACTGCTCTAGTTTTTGAGATACATCAGTGAACAAACCAAAGATCCTTATCCTCAGAGAACTTATATTCTAATGAGGAAAGATAATAAACATAACAAATAAATCATAAGTTAATAAATGTTAAGTGCTTTTGTTAAGTGCTTTACATGGTAAGGGTGAGTAGCAGTATTAAATAAGGTGTGTAGGCAAGTCTCACTGTGAAGTAACTTCTGAGCAAAACGTGAAAGAAATAAGATAATGAGGCAAGAGGATATTTGATTAAAAAAACATTGTGGGAGAGTAAACAGCTGAAGTAAAGATCCTAATACAGGAAAGAGCGTGGCATATTCTAAAAAATAGCAGAGAAGCCAGCATGAGTAAACAAACACAAGTGAGAGAGAAGGATCGCAGAAAGAGACAGGTTCAGAGAACCAAAGAGAGACCATCTAAGAGTCTGACAGGCCACTGTAAGGACTTTAGCTTTCACTCTAAATGAAATGTAGAACATGTGCAAATATTAAAGAGAGGAGTGAAATGATTTGACTCACAATTTAAGTGGATCCCTCTGACAATTATTCAGTGTTAAGGGGTGAAAGTGGAAACAGGGAGATGAAAGTCAGATTCTGATGGTGGTCATGTTCTAGACTTATTTGGAAGGCAGAGGCAGCATGGTGTTCCTGACAGTATGGATACAAAGCATAGGAGAGAAAGAAGAGTCAAGAATAACTTGACCCCCTAAATAATTTACTTATCTTCTCCAGTCTGAATTTCCCTGTCTTACAGTAGCAACATCATCAAGTTGTTGAAAAAATTAAATTAATACATTTAAGAACGGTGTCTAAAACATAGTGCTTAAAAAATGTTGGCTATTTTCTTGTGGGCTGCATTGTCTCAAAAGGCTCCTTCTCTTCTAGTGTCTGTCTTGAGAAGTGTTAGCTCCACAAAGTAAGCAGACTTAGCTAGGATTCTACTCTTTCTGTTCCAGCATCTTACTCTGGGTGAGGGTAGGCAGAGTCCCCTTAGGGAGAGGGAGCTAATCAGTTTTTCAATAATAAAAGATTAGTACCCTTTCTGTTCTCTTATAGAATCCTGCTGGGAAGGATAGTTAAGTATCAAGATTCCCAAACTTCTACAGTAACTTACTTTTATTCCAGGCCCCCCAAAATAGACTTCAAATAGCATTTAATCATTGTTATGTAGTAATCAAACTGCCTTGTAAGTAGCACTGGTTATTTCTGAAGTATCCGACGCATTGATTGGCACTTTTGCAAAGGACAACAATTTGGGGTTTGTTCAGTAATTAAACAGCAAGTCAAGTGTGAGGCAGACTGTATACATAAAGTAATTTCTTAAAACAACCTTATAACTTAGGTAAAAACATTTACTACATGTCAAATTTATTCTAAATTTATTTAGATGTCTACATGTCTAGATGTTTGACTAGATGCCAAATTTATTGCTTTTTTATTCTAAAAAGTAATTTTTCCTAAAAAAATTCAATAAATCCTAAGCACAATTTCAAGATGGGAAAAGTCTGACTTAATCTGTAGGCCAACACAATAAAATCTGTAGACCTCTAAAACAAATTAAAGCCATCATTAATCTAACGTCCAATGTGAATCAGAATTCAGGACATAGCAATGGGATGCAGTGGCAGAACCTGTCATCTGCAGGTAAAGGCACCTCTGACCCCTAATAAAAAAGACCTTGAGCAGTGCTTCTAGAAAACATGTGCCATACTATGTTACTTAAAATAAACAAACAAAAAAAGTTAGTGTTAATGTTCGTTAAGCACAGTGAACAGCCCATGTCTGCCAGAACTGCCAGAGAAAGCAGGACATCAGTGCTGACTGCAGTAATTAGGCAGGTGTCAAGAAGGAAGTGAAACTGGAGATGGATCTTCAACTAGAAGTGTTTACACAGGCCTATAGGAAGAGGCTGACATGAAGACAGCAGCAAGCACAATGAGATTAAGAGACATCAGTGATAATACAGAGGGGGTGAAGCGAGTGGTCTTCCAACTGGGGAGCACATAGTCATTCAGTAACAATGATTGAATACCTCATGCCAGGTACTATTCTAGGCACTGGAACTACAACCCGACATCCCTGCTCTCGTGGACCATGCATTCTACAAGGAATGAAGCTATATTAAGTGTGACAAGATGATGATGATTCTTGAATTAATATTAAGCATCAGATAATGACCGCATCTCAGCAACTGTAATGACTAGCAGGTATAGCCATCTGAAACTAACGTGTTAGGAGGAGGGAAAATTGAGAAGCTAGAGACACAACCAAACACTGTGGAAGTTTATTTGGGTTACTGAAAATTCTTACAATCCTTCTTTATATCCTTAAAGTATCAGTGCCTCCATTTTCCACACAGGAAAATTCTTAATCACTCTTTCGAAATACCTGTTCCTAACCTCTGCCACAAGCTTTCCCCAACACTCTCCAGGAAGTGTAAGAAATAAACAGACTAAGCAATCACCCTATGCACTGAGCAGCTAATATTCAACAGGCCCTCTTGTTCAAGACCAATCTTTCTTCTTATGTGGAAGATGTGAACCACTCTTGCCTTCCCTAAGACCTTGTACATCAGGTACTGCCAATACATCTCACCCACTCTCCTCTTTACTAGTGGCTTTACCCAGAGCATACACATGTGCTCAAAACTCTCTCCCCGTAAGCCTATAGGCAAATAAACAATGAAATAAAAAGTTTACCTCTCTTAGCCCTGTATCTTCTTCTAGACATCATTTTTATTTTATTTACCAAGCTCACCTAGGTAAGCCCGGCTGTGATTTATCTTTGCTGTCTCCAGTTTTGCCTCCAGCAAACTCACTCCTTGACCCACTGAAACTTGGTTTCTGCCCCAGCACTCCTTCTATTCTCAAAAAGGCACGAAGGCTAGAAACCACATAAATAAAAACTAAGTGATTCTCTTACAATTTACTTTCTGAAACAGAATAATGGCAGTTTTAAATTTTATCCAATTTTAAATGCATGAATGTGTGCATAAAACATACTACCAAAAATGCATTTTAAAATAAAATGCTTATTATTGCAAAAAGAAAAACAACACTGACCTGCATTGGTACAGGTTCCTTAAGATAATACCCTTCAACAATTTGTTCTTTTCGATAGTGATCTATGATGTCCCCAATGCTGTTAAAAATAAAAATAACTAATATTGACATAATCTGTCTTATAAAAAATACAAATCTTGAAAATACACAAAAACCCTATTAGCAAGGATTATCCATTTGCGTTTTTCCCAAGCATATAACCCAAATATATTAATAGCAAATATGATTATAATAGTCACATTATTTTAGAAAATCAAGAATTGGTTTACAGGTCAGAAAAACCTGAATCAGAGATTCCAATGTTGCATACATATACTCAAGAAGTCACTACAAGTAAGGAAAGAATAAAAGTCTACCATTTTTTTAAAAGAGCATTACTTTTAAAAGAGCAACTGAGAAAACTGATATAAAGTACTGACTTCAAGTAAATTTTAAGAATTTTTATCCTCAAAACACTTACATTCTGCTTTTATAACAATCAGATGAAGTTAGATCAAAAAACATATTCACAGCAGGTAAAAGCAGAAACAAACAAAAGACTAGGAGCTGATTTTACATGTGGGATTATTGCTACAACAGGAAAGGCTTATTCATAATTTTTATAAACAGTGCTACAAAATATTCCTACTACTTGGGAAATTTTACCAATAAAGCTGAAAATAAAATGACATTATATAATGTATTTTAACACAGATTTTAGCACGGTATAATGAGTTTTTTCAATATGTGTTTTTCAAAAGTGTTCTGTATAATCAGTAGGCCCTTTTATTGCCCTGAATACTTAAATCCTACACTTTTAAACTATTCTTTAGGGGCGCCTGGGTGGCGCAGTCGGTTAAGCGTCCGACTTCAGCCAGGTCACGATCTCGCGGTCCGTGAGTTCGAGCCCCGCGTCGGGCTCTGGGCTGATGGCTCAGAGCCTGGAGCCTGTTTCCGATTCTGTGTCTCCCTCTCTCTCTGCCCCTCCCCCATTCATGCTCTGTCTCTCTCTGTCCACAAAATAAATAAACGTTGAAAAAAAAATTTAAAAAAAATAAAAATAAAAAAATAAACTATTCTTTAATATACTGGAGGAATGGGTACTTCGGGGACAGCTAGCAAACATTTCTCAAAACAGATCTTATTTAACCTTCCACTTGATTTTTTCCACAGTTTTCCCTACTAACAGAATTGGAAGATACATTTTATCTTTAGAGACATATGTGTACGCGCGCGCACACACACACACACACACACACACACACACACAGATACACATGTATATATACATATATAGATCTCCAAAGATAAAATAACTTTGCTATACTACAAAATTAATTTAAACCACATATAATGTTAAAAACAGCAAAATAGAAGACTTGAAAAGATTAATAAAAAAATCAATTATGAGTGGATATGAACTAAATACCAGATGCAGCATTTTATACAACGAAGAGAGAGGTGCAAAATGAGACACATAAAAATGTATTAATATTAAAAAGACAAGGATGGTTACAAGCTTTTAAAGAAAATACGTCATACCACATACAAATCCAAAAATGTTAAAAGAAAAAGAAAATCAGAAAAGAATACATGTGAAGACAGATACCATCACAGAGATGACGATGTGGTTCGAAGCAAAAAGCATCAAATTTATGAGAAATAGCAAATATTAAAAGGTTTCTAAGTGTAAAATGCAGTTGATCCTGTGGATCATGTCAGTGTCACTATATAATTCTTGTCCATGAGCTCAAAGAACAGGACACTGCTATGGAGTACACTTTAGAATGCCCAAGAACAAATTGAAAAGTGTGTGACAACCAGATATGTTTTTACCAATGAGTTGGATTTTCAAGATTTCTTTAAATTACTTTAGTTCATATTCTTCCCAGATATATCTAAAACAATAATCAAGGGAGACACAACAAACCACAATTTCCTAGACATTCCATAAAGGTTTTAGACATGAAATCAGATAGATTTACATCTCACAAAACTAAAACATGTTCACTATAAGTTGATTTGTAAAATAAATGTGAGTTTCTAGAGATACTACTATGTCTTATACTTGCATTTTAGTAATTTACTTAATAAATAAATTAATAAATGTGTGTCTCTCTCTTCTTGAACCCCTAGATAAATGTTAGTAATCTTTAAGGTCTGACCAAAATCCTACCTCCCTCTTCATTCTCATCACCATCTCAACTACCCTCTTTCCACTGACTCTCCTATGTCCATGTTTACATCCCAGAACTCATCAGTCAGCCTACCATCTTTTCTCATAGACCTGTACTTCATAGATTTTTCTCTTTAATGAATATGCACAGGAGCTGTACATTTCACAAAGAAAATTAGTTAATAAATGTTCACTGAATTTTATTTGCTGTTAAATGACTCTCCTGCTTTTCTAAAAGTTTTAATATAGGATTGTTAAGGTTATGTTTCAACAAAGCAGTTTCTAAATGAAACAGACTTAAGTGTTATCTCTTTATCAAAAAGCTAATGTAGAATTAATGGAGAGAAGACAGTAGAGTATGTCTCTGTTACACAAATTTAATGGATATTCCCATTTTATATTTACATATCTAAATAATCATTGCTAATCACCAAGTTGTATCTTTTTTTGTTGGATATATATTTTAGTAACCTATACCCAATGTGGCGCTTGAACTCAACAACCCTGAGATCAAGAATCACATACTCTGTGGGGCACCTGGGTGGCTCAGTCAGTTGAGCATCCGACTTCGGCTAAGGTCATGATCTCACGGTCTGTGAGTTCAAGCCCCGTGTCAGGCTCTGTGCTGACAGCTCAGAGCCTGGAGCCTGCTTCAGATACTGTGTCTCCCTCCGTCTCTGCCCCTCCCCTGCTCATGCTCTGCCTCTGTCAAAAATAAATAAACATTAAAAAAAAACATTTTAAAGAATCGCATATTCTTCCAACTGAGTCTCAAGCCAGGTGTCCCACAAACGTGTATCTTCCAAGAGTTACTTTATTATTGACACTAATGTTGAAATGGAACATATTTCCATGCTGAAATATCTATTCCCAAAATAACTGTAAAACTGCATTTTTTCAGGCATCAGATTTACATAATTCTAGCTTTCGTTAAAAAAAACTTTTTAACATTAATACTAGAAACAACAATGCTCCTGAACTTTATCAAATAAATAAAACTAAAAAGAAAATTTGGGGGAATGATCACAACCACTAAATTAGTATCTACTTAAAAAATTTTGAGTCATCATTTTGCTTTTTTTTTTTTATTAAAGTATTTTTTTTTAATGTTTATTTTTGAGAGAGAGACAAGGTACAAGTGGGGGAGGGGCAGAGAGAGGGACACACAGGATCTGAAACAGGTTCCAGGCTCTGAGCTGTCAGCACAGAGCCCGACACGGGGCTCATACTCACAAACTGCGAGATCATGACCTGAGCCAAAGCCGGAGGCTTAACCGACTGAGCCACCCAGGCGCCCCTTGACTCATCATTTTGCAAGCAGACTAATAATTTTGTAATAATTTAGAAAGAAATATACTTCAAATACTTCTTTCTTCCTATTTCATTCAGTTCTTTATCAATAAAAAAGACATCCTCCATTATGCAGGAAGAATTTTCATCTTTGCAGAATGTGCATTATAACAAAGTTTGAGTCAGTAAACAAACTTCCCTGAAAATAAATCTATGTAAATTATTTTATCTTTAAAATTGGTCTCCAGACAGACATTTATCAATTTAGTTAAGAATATGTTTTCAACTTAGAGTTTTATATATTCCAAATCCCTAGAAAACTGGACAATGGGAAAAATTAACTGACCTTTATATAGAGCTCAAAGTGCAGCTAGGTGGATTTTCAGTGAGGGTATCTAGATCGAACTATAATACAGAAGCCACTCAAGCAGCTTTTCTATAAGAAGTGTGAAAAAGGATCCCAATTACTAGACTCACATCTTCCATTTGATATCTTATCACTGTCCACTGGCCTCCTAGGCAAGCAAGTTCTACTTGTTTTTTGTTTGTATTGTTTTCTAAGATGAACCACCTGCTGAATCTCTATACGCTCAGAGGTCAAGCTGGAATTAAGAGAAATTCTAAATAGAATGGAAAATACTGCTGTGGTATTAAGGGAGTAACCTAGGCAAATGGCACCATTTTAGTTTACAAAAGCTTCCAAGAGGAAGATAATGCCACTCTAGAGTTATCAGTATAGGAAATTCTTTACATT